>NW_027590811.1:0-55000 GCF_964213995.1 Mustelus asterias
CTATCATTCACACACATGCTCTTTCTCTCTGTCACACACACTTTCTCTCTCTCACACACACTTTCTCTCTCACACATTCTCTCACACACACTTTCACGCTCACACACTCTCACCCATGCATTCTCTCTCACTGACACACTCTCACACACATGCACTCAGTCTCTCACACACACATACCCTCACTCTCTCACACACATACACTCTCTCTCACACACACATACACTCACTCTCTCACACACATACACTCTCTCTCTCACACACATACACTCTCTCTCACACACACACTCTCTCTCACGCACCCTCTCTCTCTCACACACACACTCTCTCTCTCACGCACACACTCTCTCTCACACATACACACTCTCTCTCACGCACACGGTCGCTCTCTCGCACACGGTCGCTCTCTCGCACACGGTCGCTCTCTCGCACACGCTCTCTCTCTCGCACACGCTCTCTCTCTCGCACACGCTCTCTCTCTCGCACACGCTCTCTCTCTCGCACACGCTCTCTCTCTCTCGCACACGCTCTCTCTCTCGCACACGCTCTCTCTCTCGCACACTCTCTCTCTCTCGCACACGCTCTCTCTCTCGCACACGCTCTCTCTCTCTCGCACACACTCTCTCACGCTCTCCCCCCCGAATTGCCTGCCCCCCCTCGAATTGCCTGCCCCCCCCCGAATTGCCTGCCCCCCCCCGAATTGCCCGCCCCCCGACTGCCCGCCCCCCGACTGCCCCCCCCCCGACTGCCCCCCCCCGACTGCCCCCCCCCCGACTGCCCCCCCCCCGACTGCCCCCCCCCCGACTGCCCCCCCCCGACTGCCCCCCCCCCGACTGCCCCCCCCCCGACTGCCCCCCCCCCCGACTGCCCGCCCCCCGACTGCCCGCCCCCCGACTGCCCGCCCCCCGACTGCCCGCCCCCCGACTGCCCGCCCCCCGACTGCCCGCCCCCCGACTGCCCGCCCCCCGACTGCCCGCCCCCCGACTGCCCGCCCCCCGACTGCCCGCCCCCCGACTGCCCGCCCCCCGACTGCCCGCCCCCCGACTGCCCGCCCCCCGACTGCCCGCCCCCCGACTGCCCGCCCCCCGACTGCCCGCCCCCCGACTGCCCGCCCCCCGACTGCCCGCCCCCCGACTGCCCGCCCCCCGACTTGCCCGCCCCCCGACTTGCCCGCCCCCCGACTGCCCGCCCCCCGACTGCCCGCCCCCCGACTGCCCGCCCCCCGACTGCCCCCCCCCGACTGCCCCCCCCCGACTGCCCCCCCCCCGACTGCCCCCCCCCCGACTGCCCCCCCCCCCGACTGCCCCCCCCCCGACTGCCCGCCCCCCGACTGCCCGCCCCCCGACTGCCCGCCCCCCGACTGCCCGCCCCCCGACTGCCCGCCCCCCGACTGCCCGCCCCCCGACTGCCCGCCCCCCGACTGCCCGCCCCCCGACTGCCCGCCCCCCGACTGCCCGCCCCCCGACTGCCCGCCCCCCGACTGCCCGCCCCCCGACTGCCCGCCCCCCGACTGCCCGCCCCCCGACTGCCCGCCCCCCGACTGCCCGCCCCCCCGACTGCCCGCCCCCCGACTGCCCGCCCCCCGACTGCCCGCCCCCCGACTGCCCGCCCCCCGACTGCCCGCCCCCCGACTGCCCGCCCCCCGACTGCCCGCCCCACGACTGCCCGCCCCCCGACTGCCCGCCCCCCGACTGCCCGCCCCCCGACTGCCCGCCCCCCGACTGCCCGCCCCCCGACTGCCCGCCCCCCGACTGCCCGCCCCCCGCTTGTTCCCCCCCCCGCTTGTTCCCCCCCCCCGAGCTGTCCCCCCTCTCAGACCCGCCCTGACCAATTCCTCTGAGACCCTCCAGTCCCACCAGGATTTCACCCCCCCTCCCCCCAAATCCCAGCCCTATCCATAGGGGCCCCTCCCCAGCTCCTGAACTCCTGTCCCCCAACCCCACCCCCACCGACAGACCCAAACCCCACCCCCACCGACAGACCCAAACCCCACCCCCACCGACAGACCCAAACCCCACCCCCACCGACAGACCCAAACCCCACCCCCACCGACAGACCCAAACCCACCCCCACCGACAGACCCAGCCCCCACCGACAGACCGAACCCCACACCCACCCCCACCGACAGACCCGAACCCCACCCCCACCGACAGACCCGAACCCCACCCCCACCGACAGACCCGAACCCCACCCCCACCGACAGACCCGAACCCCACACCCACCGACAGACCCAACCCCCACTGAGCCTAATCCCCCCGACTCCTGAACCCACTCCCAATCCTAAACCTGCCGCACTCAATCTCTCACCCCCAAATTCCCCTCTCCCCTCCAGGTTCCCCACCCCCCAAAACCCCCTTTAAATCCCCACTGCCCAAACCCACTCTCAGTCCCTCCACTTAAACCCCTCTGAACCTCCCCTCTACCCAATCTCTCTCTGCCCCTCCTCCCGATCCTCTCTGCCCCTCCCCCTGATCCTCTCTGCCCAATCTTCTCCAATCCCACTCTAATCACCCCCCCACTCACTCTCTCTCAGGAACTCACCGCCAAAGCCCTCTGAGCCCCTCCCAATCCTTCTCAACCCCCCGCCCTCAATCTCCACTAATTCCCCCCCCAAAACTCCTCTTTCCCCCACCTGATTCCCTGTCCCTCTGCCCCATCTCCTTTTCATCCGACTCTGTAAGCACCCCCTCCCCCCGCTCAATCTCTCTGACACCCACTGCCAATCTGACTCTCAGCCCCCTGAATCCTCCAAGTTCCTGCCCCAATTCCTCAGCCCCCCCAAAGGCTCCCTTTGCCCCCCTGCCAAACTCAAGCCCCCCTGACGCCTGCACCCAATCCTTCCTCAGTCCTCCCACCCCTGTATCCCTCTGAGTCACCCCCCCGCTCCGAATCGCTCGGCACCCCCCCAATTCTAACCCTGATGCAAGGCCACACCCTAAATCCCTCTCTGAATTTCCCCCCTCCCAAATCCCTATAAATCCACCCCGCCCTCAATCCCTTTCCCTCCACCCCAAATCGCCCCTCCCGCTAACCCCCTCTCTGACTCCCTACCCCATCCAGACCCTCCCCAGATTCTAAGCCCCTGAGATTCCTCTAGAATCTCCCCTGAATGTCTCCCGAGATCGCACCCACCCTCGCCACATTCCTCTGCCCCCGAATCCTGCTCCCTCTCCAATCCCACCCCTTCAATCTGTCTGAGCACCAAACCATGTCTTTTAATCCCCGTAAGCCCCCCAATCCCTCCTGTATCCCTCAGAACCCCAGAAATCCCCCTCTAAACCCCCCCTTCCCGAATCCCCCTCAGTTCCCCCTGATTCCCTCCCTCTCAGTCCCGCTAAATCCCAAAGTCCCCATGAGACCCTTAAATCCCCCTGAATCCCTCTAATTCCCGACCACAATCCCTGAGTCTCTCCCTACATCCCTCTACACTCTCCTCCTTGAATCCCTGTCAATTCCCCCCCCCCCCCCCCCCACTCCAGCCAAATCTGTTGTCCCTCCTCACAATCCCTCTAAATCTCCCGATCCTTCCCTCTGAGCCCCGTACCCCGCTCCCCCACTGCCCAAACCATCTTCAAAGCCCCCCGGCTGAATATCCCTCTAAGTTCCCCTCTTTCCCCCCACCCCTCTCAACCTGGCAAATTCCCACTCCCTCCCTGTGAACAGCCTCTGGACTGACAGATCCCCCCCCTTCTAATTAGTAACCCCCCCCCCCCCCCCCCCCCACCACACATCTATCCCCGTCCACCACCCCCCTGTAAACAGCTCCTGGTGGAGTTGGATGTGGAAACTCTGCCCATTTTAAACATTAACGTTCAAACGACTAATTCCCCTGACACTGAGCAGCCTGTGTTATAACATCCCGCACCCCCATCCTGTACAACAGACCCCCTGTCTGATTCCCCCCCCCCCCTCAATTGCCCCCTTTCTCTGATAACCCCTGACTCTGGTCAGCCTGTGTTATAATATTCCCCCCTCTTGTACAACAGCCTCCCCCACCAGCCCCTTCCCTCTCTGTCTAATAGCCCCTGGCTCTGAACAAGCCCCTGTATTACACACTCCCCCCTTTCAGCAGTGCTGAATCCCTCTGAATTGCCCCCGATTCCCTCCCTCTGCGTTCCTGGGCCTTTGCTGCTTGTGAACAGCAAACCCGTGATCTGGCCCGTCCCCCACGAGAGAGCAGAGAGGGAGATAAGAGGCAGAGAAGCAGAGAGATATAGAGATGGAGTTAGAGAGAATGCTACTGTAATTCAGACAGAATGATTCACAGAGAGAGGGAAGCAGAGATCAGATACAGAGAGAGATAAGAGGCAGAGAGATATAGAGATGGAGATAGGATGCGACTGTAATTCAGACATTGATTCACAGAGAAGGGAGGGAGCAGAGATAAGAGACAGAGATATAGAGATGGAGTTAGTGAGGAATCTGCTGTGATTCAGACAATGATTCACAGAGAGAGGGAAGCAGAGAACAGATAGAGATATAGAGACAGAGGATGCTACTTTAATTCAAACAGACTGAGTCAGGGGGAGGCAGAGATAGAGAGAGGGGGAAGCAGAGAGAGATAGAGAGAGTCAAGCAGATAGCTAGAGAGATAAGACAGAGAAGCAGAGTTAAAGTTCAAATTTTATTCGTCACAAGTAGGCTTACATTAACACTGCAATGAAGTTACTGTGAAAAGATGGAGATAGAGAGAATGCTGCTGTACTTCAGACAGAATGAGTCAGAGAGGGAGCAGAGATAGATAGAGCGAGAGAGAGATGGAGAGGAGGCTGCTGTGATTGAGATAAAATGATCCACAGAGAGGGAGAGAGAGATGTGCAGAGAGGCTGAGATACAAAGTGAGATGTCGAGATAAATAGAAAGTGGGGCTTTGGCAAGACAGTGACAAAGTTTCAGAGAGAGAGTGAAAGATAGAGAGAATGAGAGAAAAGGGAGAAAGATGCTGCCATTTTGAGAGGCTGAGGTATAAAGGATGGGGAGAGACAGGGATTGGAAAGATGTGGAGAAACAGTTCTGAGGATGGGGGAGTTGCACAGACAGAGCTTCAGGGAGAGGGATTGAAATCTGGGATTACATTGGAGCAGGGATCACTGGGAATACCCCCTCCCCCTGACACACAGACCACTAACCCTCCGTGTAAAAGCCCCACCAGTCTATCTGTGAATAAAAATGAACGACCAAGACACGGGGACTTTTATTAATATTTTTCTCTCTGGTTATAGCTCTTGTCCGAGGATTCCTCACGGCAAAACTATTCGCTCTCTGCATCGCCAAAGTTTCCAAAGGAATTCTCCTTGGAAGAGAGAAAGAGAAAATAAAGTGAAATTTGATTAAACACAAAACAAAAGCTGATTATAAACAATAAAAGGCACAGCAAGATCCCAGGACTTGCTGAAATTCACAATCTCACTGGGGGAGGTGGGGGAAACATTCATTTTCACCTCCTCATTATTAAACCCTGACAAAATGGGAACACGTTTCAAATGCAATGAACTTCCAACTGCCTCCTGACTGTCCCGATATTGAATTTATTAAACACATCAAAGCATTCTGGGGGCTTTACTCCAGAGACAGGCCAGTGAAAAAACACAGGAGGCCCCAATGAAGTTCCCACTTCTATCAGTCACCTCTCTCCCCTCACTCTGTTTCTCCCTCTCCGTCTCTTACACACTTCCCCCCAGATCTCTATCTGTCCAATACCCCGTCTCTGCTCCTGTCTCTGGATAACCTGTCCTGATCTCTGCTCTGTTTCTCTATCTCGAGGCGAATCTGGATTGAAATGCTCTCTCTAAGTTTCTGTCTGACCGTTTAAAATAAAACTCACAATCAAAAGGGAAATGAGAAGGGGGCGGGAGCTGGAAAATCCACAATCCCACCCTGAAGCGGCTGCTTCACATTTTATTGAACCATTGAATTCAGCCACTTAAACCCTGTTGGGGAATTAAGCGAATGCAAAAGTGCTGCTGAGATTTAGGCCGTGAAGTGAGGCCTAGTCACAGAGGCTGCATTATTCCTCCGGTAGAAAGAACAAACCCCCCTCTCTCCCACCCCCCAGTTAAACAGAACAATCTTCTCCATCCACACCCACAAATCCCAGCGCCCTGTCTAAAAACACAAGCAGGACTCTGGGATTGAGAACAAGCCTTTCCCCCAGGCTCAGGAATTTGAATTTCAGCTCCCTCTCCCTCCCGAGTGCTTCACAGTGAGAGAGAGAGAGAGACTGGGAATGCTGCAATCAGGATCCCACAGGGAGTCCCACACTGCAGGAGGACACCCCCCCCACCCCCAGAGCCTCTGTCTCTATCCCCCTACCCCCCCTCCACTGAGCCCCCCCACACTCCCCACCCATTCTCTGTTCCTCTCTCTCTACCCCACCCTCCTTCCTCTCCATCTTTTCATGTTTAAAGTGTGGGGCGCTGTCACAGTGCAGGGAATATGGGGCGGGGAGGAGGGCACAGCAAGATCCCACACACAGTCTGAGCAGGGCTAGATACAAAGTGATTTTTAAGTGAGGATTGGGCTAAAGTGAGTGGGCAATGAGGGAACCACACTTCTCCCTCTCTCTCCCTCGCTCCCCCCCTCCATCTCTTCCCCCACCCCAAATAAAAATAATGACAAGTCACTCCAGGATTGGGGCTGTTTGTACATTCAATATGAACAGGGAACCTTCCACTTCGAGCACAGTCACACCTCTCTCTCCCATTCCCTCTGTCTCTCGCTGTTTCTTTCTCTCGCTGTTTCTTTCTCTCTGCCTGTTTCTCTGCCTCTATCTCTGAACCTGTCCAGCCCCCTCTGTGTCTCTTTTGCTTTCCCCCCAGATCTATATATATCCAAACCCCATCTCTGCCCCGGTCTCTCCTACTCTGGATAATCTGTCCTGATCTCTGCTCTGTTTCCCCGTCTGGGGATGAATGGGGATTAAAATGCTCTCTCTGATAAGTTTCTGTCTGACCGTTTCAAATAATGACGCGTTGTGGGCCACGTTTGCTATTTCTCAGTGATTTCCATGGGGAAATGGGGAGGGAAGCTCCTCCTGCAAAGCCAGATCTCTCTCTCACTGCAATGTGGCAGCAGCCAGATTCCAATATCTTTATATTGGGAAAAAATCTTTTCAAACACAACAGCACAGATTCAGCCTCAGTCACACAGCCGCTGGTTACAAATCCCACCTTCTGGGAGGGTGTGAGTGAGGGTCTTTTCCCCCAGAGACTGGGGAGCTGGGCTGTGAGTGCAGAGCAGAGGACCCCCCCCCCCTAACCCAGCCCCCCTCCAGTGTGTCTCCTCTCCCTGCCCCTCTGCCTTTGATCTCCCTCTGTTACCCTCCCTTTCTCTCTCCCTCCCTGATAACTCACAATCAAAGGAGAAAGATGGGAGAGAGAGATACAGCAGGAAAACCCACAATCACATCCCCAATCCGATGGATTAAAGCGGCTGCTGCTGGTTTTATTCGGCTGCCTTTCTCTCTCTCTCTCTCTGTCTTTCTCTCCTTCCCCCCCTCCCTGTCTTTCTCTGTCTCTGTCTGTCTTTCCCTCCCTCCCTGTCTCTCTCTTTCTCTCTCTCTGTCTTTCCCTCCCTGAAATTAAATCAAAAAAATTAACATTGGTGTTTTCCTTCACATTTGATTGAAAGGTGAAATATAGACAGGAATGTCTGGGGAGAGAGAGAGGGGAGGGGTGCAGAGATTGGGAAGAACGCTGGAGAGACAGAGACAGGGAAATTATGAACCCTCCATCCAAATAGAAATTCCTGGGAAAAGAGAGAGGAGAATCTGGAGTCACACAGCACAGAAACAGGCCCTTCGGCCCACCAGGTCTATGCTGGCCGTCAAATCCCAATCTATACCCCCCCCATTCCCCAGCACTTGCTGCACAGCCTACGATGCCTCGCTAATTTAAGTGCTTTAATTTACCCGACCCCCGTTTCCACTTTCTTTCCTTTGAACCCACTTTGCGGTCCGTGAGCGAGATTTTGTTTAATAAAGTGTGGTCGCTGTTGCAGTGCGAGCAAAGGCCACAGGCCCAGTGTGTGCACAGCAAGATCCCACAACAGCAGCAGCAACAATGTGAACCTGAATCAGATGGGACACAGTCCTCCCCAACACACCCCCAACACTCTCGCCTGCTGTGAGCCCCCTTCCCCACTCACTACCCTGTGTGTGTGTGTGTCTGTGTGTGTATCTGTCTGTGTGTTTGTGTGTGTCTCATCCCAAATTTTCAGAAAGGGTTGAACTCCCTCTTAAAACGAAGCCAAACCCTTTTTAAAACACAATCTCTGTGGTGCTCTGGAAGATCCCAGAAGGTGCAGTTCGCTGTGTTGTGTGTTTTAATTTGGGAAATGTTTATACAGAGGGAGAGTGAGGCAGAGAGGGGCTGAGGCAGTGAAATCCACCCCCCCCCCTCGCCCCGGGACCCTCAGAATTGAATCATAACGTGTAGGGCCACACGGGGGCACAGTGGTTGGCGCTGCTGCCTCACAGCTCCAGGGACCCGGGTTCAATTCCCGGCTCGGGTCACTGTGATCCTGTGTCTCTTCCCCCACCCCCTCACTGCACCTCACCCACTGCACCCCCACAAACCTCACCTCTTGCTTTCTTTTCCAGTTTTCCCCCTCTCTCTCTCCCACTCCCTCCATCTTTCTCTCTCACTCCCTGTCTGCCTTTCTCTCTCTCTCTCCGTCCATCTTTCTCTCTCTCCCACTCCCTCCATCTTTCTCTCTCTCTCCCTCACACTGTTTCTCTCTCTCTTTATCCCTGCCTGTCTCTCTCTCTCTCACTGTCTTTCCCCCTCTTTCTCTCTCTCTCTCTCTCTGTCTTTCCCTCTCTCTCTCTTTCTCCCTCCCTCCCTGTCTTTCTCTTTCTCTCTCAGAGACTGGGAATGCTGCAATCAGGATCCCACAGGGAGTCCCACACTGCAGGAGGACACCCCCCCACCCCCAGAGCCTCTGTCTCTGTCCCCCTACCCCCCTCCACTGAGCCCCCCCACACTCCCCACCCCTTCTCTGTTCCTCTCTCTACCCCACCCTCCTTCCCCTCCATCTTTTCATGTTTAAAATGTGGGGCGCCGTCACGGTGCGGGAAATATGAGGAGGGGGGACAGAGCATGAGGGCACAGCAAGATCCCACACACACAGTCTGAGCAGGGCCAGATACAAAGTGATTTTTAAATGAGGATTGGGGTAAAGTGAGTGGGAAATGAGGGAACCACACGTCTCCCTCTCTCTCCCTCCACACGAGAGACCCCCAGATCCTGTGTCTCTTCCCCCACCCCCTCACTGCACCCCCCACAAACCTCACCTCTTGCTGCCCTTTCCTGCTCTCCCTCACTCTCCCCTCTCTGTCTCTCTCTCCCTTTCTCTCTCTCCCCCCCTCTCTGTCTCTTTCTCTCTGTCTCTCTGTAATATGGTTATGAAGCTGCATATATAAGGTTAAAGATGTGGTGTTTGACAAATGTAAATATTGAAAAGAAATGCTGAGAAAACCAAAACGAACCATCCAGCGTTGTGTCTTTAGAAAGCCACACCCACAGATCCCAGCGCCCTGTCTAAAAACACAAGCAGGACTCTGGGATTGAGAACAAGCCTTTCCCCCAGGCTCAGGAATTTGAATTTCAGCTCCCTCTCCCTCCCGAGTGCTTCACAGTGAGAGGGAGAGAGACTGGGAATGCTGCAATCAGGATCCCACAGGGAGTCCCACACTGCAGGAGGACACCCCCCACCCCCAGAGCCTCTGTCTCTATCCCCCTACCCCCCTCCACTGAGCCCCCCCACACTCCCCACCCATTCTCTGTTCCTCTCTCTCTACCCCACCCGCCTTCCCCTCCATCTTTTCATGTTTAAAGCATGGGGCTCTGTCATAGTGTGAGGAATATGGGGCAGGGGGACAGAGCATGAGTGCACAGCAAGATCCCACACACAGCTTGAACAGGGCCAGATACAAAGTGATTTTGAAGTGAGGATTGGGGTGAAGTGAGTGGGAAATGAGGGAACCACACGTCTCCCTCTCTCTCCCCTCCATCTCTCCCCCACCCCAAATGAAAATAATAAGTCACTCCAGCATTGGTGCTGTTAGTACATTCGATCTGAACTGGGAACCTTCCACTTCGAGCAGAGTCCCACCTCTCTCTGATTCCCTCTTTCTCTCGCTGTTTCTCTCTCCCTCTATCTCTGAACCTGTCCAGCCCCCTCTGTGTCTCTTTTGCTTTCCCCCCAGATCTATATATATCCAAACCCCATCTCTGCCCCGGTCTCTCCTACTCTGGATAATCTGTCCTGATCTCTGCTCTGTTTCTCCGTCTGGGGATGAATGGGGATTAAAATGCTCTCTCTGATAAGTTTCTGTCTGACCGTTTCAAATAATGACGTGTTGTGGGCCACGTTTGCTATTTCTCAGTGATTTCCATGGGGAAATGGGGAGGGAAGCTCCTCCTGCAAAGCCAGATCTCTCTCTCACTGCAATGTGGCAGCAGCCAGATTCCAATATCTTTACAACACATCAAATATGAGGAAAATATATTTTCAAACACAACAGCACAGATTCAGCCTCAGTTACACAGTCGCTGTTTCTAAATCCCACCTTCTGGGAGGCTGTGAGTGAGGGTCTTTATCTCAGAGTAAAGTATAAAGTAAAGTTTATTTCTTAGTCACAAGTAAGGCTTACATTAACACTGCAATGAAGTTACTGTGAAATTCTCCTAGTCGCCACACTCTGGCGCCTGTTAATGCACCAGAGTGGGTTAATGCACCGAACCAGAGACTGGGGAGCTGGCTGGGCTGTGAGTGCACAGCGGAGGCTCCCCCCCCCCCCCTCTAACCCACTCCCCTCCAATCTCTCTCCTCTCCCTGCCCCTCTGCCTTTGCCCTCTCTCTCTCTCTCTCTCTGTTACCATCCCTTTCTCTCTCTCTCTCTCTCTCTCCCTCCCTGATAACTCACAATCACGGGAGAAAGATTGAAGAGAAAGAGATATAGCAGGAAAACCCACAATCACATCCCAAATCCAATGAAAGGGTTGACCAGGATGTTGCCTGGTATGGAGGGTATTGGCTGTGAGGATTGATTGAATAAACTGGGATTGTTCTCCCTGGAAAGACGGAGGCTGAGGGACGACCAGCTGGAAGTTTATAAAATTATGAGGGGTGTGGCGAGGATAAACAGTTGGGAGCTTTTTGCCAGGACAGAAATGATAATTACAAGGGGGAACAAGTTCAAGATAAGGGGGGAAAGGTTGAGTGGAGATGTGCGGGGAAGGTTTTTACACAGAGGGTGGTGGGGGCCTGGAATGCGCTGCCAAGTGAGGTGGTTGGGGCAGATACATTAGTGACATTTAAGACTTATCTGGATAGACACATGAACAAACGGGGTAGAGAGGGATACAGGCCATTGGTCTCGATAGGTAAACATGATCGGCGCAGGCTTGGAGGGCCAAAGGACCTGTTCCTGTGCTGTGCTGTTCTTTGTATTAAAGTGGCTGCTGCAGGTTTTATTCGACCGTCGAGTCCCATCGATTTAAACACAGGCACTGTTTGGAAAAGGAGCAAAATGCAAAAGCCTTCCTGAGGTTAGGCCTGGGATTGAGGCCTGGTCACAGAGGCTGCATTATACATCCTGGACAAAGAACAGGTTCCCCAGGCCCCGGCCAGTTCACCAGAACAATCCCCTCCAGCCCCGAAACCTCCCGGACAGGGCCTGGGAGGAGGGAGGGGGGGAAAAGGGAACCTGTGCTGCCCCCACCCCCTGTCCCCTTCCACCCTCCCCTCACACCACACGCAGCCCCCATTACAGAATCACAGAATCCTACAGTACAGAAGGAGGCCATTCAGCCCATCAGGTCTACACCAACCACATTCACATCCAGGCCCCATCCTCATTACTCCATGTGACTCTCTCTCTCTCTCTCTGTCTCCCTGTCTCTCTCTCTCTCTTTGTGTGACTTTCTCTCTCTCTCTGTCTCCCTGTCTCTCTCTCTCTCTCTCTTTGTGTGACTTTCTCTCTGTCTCTCCCGATCTCTCTCTCCCTGTCCAATATTGTTATGAAGTTGCGTATATCAGGTTAAAGATGTGGTGTTTGACAAATGTAAATATTGAAAAGAAATGCTGAGAAAACCAAAACGAACCATCCAGCGTTGTGTCTTTAGAAAGCCTGTGTCTCTGTGCTGGGGATTTTAAACTGCAGAAAGCAGGCTGCAGAACACAACTTTACAACATTTGTGTCCAAAGCAGCAGCCAGAGTCCCAGCAGAGCAAAACAGGCTTTGAACTGGACCAATGATTTTAAAACAAGCTCTCAAACGCACACAACCAATTGCATTCAAATTGGGGCGTTGGTGACAGCCTCAAGCCACTCAAATTGCAGGAATACTGTGAGGAAATTCTGGGTATTTAAACCTGGGACAGGGGGAAATAACGGGGAGGGAGCGACCTTGCTGCCTCTTTCGATTGAAGGGGGGAGAGTCTGATACTGAATCCTGCAGTAATATATACAGCTTCATCACATCACCATCTAAATAGAAGCAGAAACCAACTCAGAAAGTATTCCAGACCCAAGCAGCAGAAGCAAGTTCACACTTCCAACAGACGCCTGGTTATTCGAGGGTGACTCTATTCTGTAATGATTTATTTCATTATTCCTGAGTGAGTCTTGTCCTTGGAACAGCATTCTACTGGGGAGTTTATTCAGTTTGTTCATTGTTTTAATAAGGTTGTCACCCAGTCTAAATTAAAGACCTGTTTGGTTGTTCCTGATGGAGAGAGTGTCAGATCTTGCTTTAATTTACCAATTTCTCCCACAGCACAAAGCTGTGCGGGTTGGGTGGATTGGCCGTGTTAAATTGACCCCAGTGTCAGGGGGATTAACAGGTTAAAAGTGTGGGGTCATGGGAATAGGGCCTGGTTGGGATTGTGGTCGGTACAGACTAGATGGGCCGAATGACCTCCTTCTGCACATCTATCTAAAACCAGTAGCTTTCTCCTGTCTCACACACACTTACTTAAGATTACGAGGCGAGGAGTATCCATTTGGGGGGTTACAAAATAGCGCAGAGGGAAACATCACCTCAGAGTGGTAACAATATTTATAATCCCACAATCACACACCCACCCTCCCTTAGTCAATGAATGAATGATTCAAATGAATGACAATGAAGGTAATTCTGCACAGCAAGATCCCACTGCCAGTCCCACAGTGGAGGAGGACACCCCCAGACTCTGTGTCTCTTTCCCCCTGCCCCTCCTGAGACCCTCTCACACCTCCCCCACCCCCTCTCTGTTTAGCTCTCCCTCCATTTCTCTATCTCTCTCTCTGCCTCCTCCGCCTCCCCAACCCTTCTCCTTCCCCTCAATCTTTCCTGTTTAAAGTTCTGCTCATGGTCACAGTGCGAGGAATAGGGAGCCAGACCCACCTGTGTGCACAGCAAGATCCCACACACACAACCTGGTGAGGGCCAGATTAAATAAATGTTGTGGGTGAGGACTGCAGGAGAGTGTGTGGGAAATGGGATCCACTCCTCTCTCCCTCTCTCTCTCTCTCTTCCCAAATTAAATTGACAACAATTCACATTGGTGTTTTCTTAAACATTTTATTGAAAGATGAAATATAGACAGGAATGTCTGGGGAGAGAGAGAGGGGAGGGGTGCTGGGATTGGTAAGAACACTGGAGAGACAGAGAAATTCTATACCCCCCCGCCATCCAAATAGAAATTCCTGGGAAAAGAGAGAGAGAAAAGAATCTGGAGTCACACAGCACAGAAACAGGCCCTTCGGCCCACCAGCTCCATGCTGGCCATCAAATCCCAATCTATCCTCCTCCCATTCCCCAGCACTTGCTCAAGAGCCTACGATGCCTCAGTGATTAAAGTGCTTGAATTTACCCGACCCCTTTTCAAGCTTTTTCCTTGAACCCACTTTGCGGCCCCTGAGCCAGATTTTGTTTGAAAATAAAAAGTGTGGGCGCTGTTGCTGTGCAGGCAAAGGCCACAGGCCCAGTGTGTGCACAGCAAGATCCCACAGTAGCAGCAGCAATGTGAACCTGAATCAGATGGGACACAGTCCTCCCCCCACCCCTCCCCCACTCTCTTGCCTGCTGTGAGCCCCCTTCCCCACTCACTACCCTGTGTGTGTGTGTGTCTGCATCATCCCAAATCTCCAGAAAGGCCGGAACTCCCTCTTAAAAGTAACCCTTTTTAAAACTAAAATCCCTGTGGTGCACAGCAAGATCCCACAAAGTGCAGTCAGCTGTGTTGAGCATTTTTTAAATTTGGGAATTGTTTATACAGAGTGAGGGAGCCAGAGAGGGGCTGAGACAGTGAAATCCCTCTCTCAGGACCCTCAGAATTAAACTGGAGACCCTGTCCCTCACTGAAACCCCCCCTCCCTCTAACAGCCTGTGTCTCTCCCCCTGCATCTAATCCACAACTCCAGCTGTTTCCATCCCTCCCTCTTCCTCTCTCTCCCTGCCTCTCTGTCTCCATCTGTTTCTGCTCGAGAAGAGACAGGGAGAGAGAGAGAGGCGGGGAGAGACAGAGATAAAGCGAGAGAGACAGATATTTGATAATTAATTGTGTATGGTCGCATGATTGAGTGTGGTTTAATTTGGTGATTTTTTTTATACAGAGAGGCAGAGAGAGAGGTGAAGACAGTGACATTCTCCCCCTGGCACCCTCGCAAGTTCAAAGACACAAAAGCTGCAGACACTCACACACACAAACTGGGTTTGGTAAGTTTCCCAATCTCTGCAGCTTCCCATGTGGCCCAGGGTTTGAATTGAAATTTAAAAGCAGCTTGGAGAGACTGCAGGATTTTTGAGTTGAGTTTCTCCCCCCCCCTCACCCTGTAAATATAAAATAGAAATTCCTGGATTAAAATATTCCCTTGGACAGAGCAGAGGGAATGTGTGAGTGGTGTGTGTGTGTGTCTGAGACCTAGGCTGGATTTGGGAATATCTGCCTGCTGAAGAGGGTCAGTGAAACCATCCTGGCTGAATATCTCATTGCTAAAGAGTCACAGAGAGAGATATCTGATCAATAAATGTATTACTGAACCCACTCTGGATGCTCCCTCTATCTCTGTCTTTCTCACTAACTTCATTGCAGTGTTAATGTAAGCCTTGTGACACTAAGAAATAAACTTTAAATCTTTCAACTTTAAAAACTCTCTCTTTCTGTCTCTCTCAGTAACTGCAGCGTTAATGTAAGCCTTACTTGTGACACGAATAAACAAACTTTAAAACTTTAAATATCCTCTCTGTCTCTTTCTGTCTCTTTATCTATGTCTCTGTCTCTGTGTGTCTCTGTCTCTCTCAGTAACTTCATTGCAGTGTTAATGTAAGCCTTACTTGTGACACTAATAATCAAACTTTAAAACTTTCAACTTTAAAACCTCTGTCTGTGTGTCTCTGTCTCAATTCAGACACTAGTTCAGTGCCAGGTTGAGAGGGGGTCAGTATTGAGCAGAGTGGGGGGCAGTTTGATACAAAGTTTGCAGAAACTGCAGCGAGTGTTTGTAAACATGTTGGGGTTGTGGAAAGGTCAGTGTGTAACAAGCTGAGGGAAGGTGTTTCCACTTCACATGTGGCTACTTTTTGACAGAGTTACCTTTGCATCTACAGGGAGCTCTGAAGCCTCATGGCTTTCTGCCTGCCTCTGTTTGAACAGTTTAATATGTTTCAGCACTGAGACCTCTGGCCCTTGTTGGGAATATCAGTCTCCCAGAATACCAGTATACCTGACTGCCCACCTCCCCGCCCGCCAACCCCAGCCCCCAACCCTGTGTGTGTGTTGTCCCAAGTCTGGAGACTTCCCCGCAGTCCCCTGAAAGGTTTAAACTGCCTCTGAGAAAACACCCCTTTTTAAAACAAAATCCCCAGCAAGATCCCACAAGGTGCAGTCAGCTGTGTTGAGTGTTTTGTAATTTGGGAAAAGTTTATACAGAGAGAGAGAGAGAGAGTGAGGCAGAGAGGGGCTGAGACAGTGAAATCAAACCCCCCGGGACACCCAGAATGAAAATTACACAGCACAAAATCCCAGGATTGCCCCTTTCCAGGTTTTACTGAGAGATTGTCCAACTAAATATTAATTCCTGGGAAAAAGAGGGAGAGAGAGAGAATAAAGAGAGGCAGAGAGAGGAAGGAAATGGAGAGAAAAGCAGAGAGAAATAGACAGAATGGGGGAAAGCTGTGGAGAGGATGAAATGAAAATCTGAACATCTGTAAACTGAATTGTAAAGGCCTCTGTGAATTTTATTCAACAATTAGGTTCATTGCTCTGTCTCCGACCCCTGTTATTTTAGATTTAAAGCAAACTTATAGACAGTTTCATACATAATTTAGTCTTTGCCACCCACCAAAGGGTTAACGTGTTCGTGACTAATTACAAAGCCGGGATATTTTAACCCCAGGGTTTCAAACTCCAGCCCCCCCTCCCCACAATCGAATCCGAGGAAGCAAGATTAAAATTAAACCTGGATCAGGATAATAAAGAGACAACAACTCACTTGCAGCCTATAGAACAGGCTTCAGTCCATCCATCCTCCTCTGGAGAAAAGCCCCTTGTCCAAGGATTCCGAGTCCCGTTGCAGTCTTCAAAATTCAAATTCCTGGGGAGAAGAGAGAAAATAGTTAATTAAAATACAAGAAAATATTTAAATTAAATAGCACAAGAGCCCAGGATTCCCCTTCTCAGATTTTACTGAGAGATTGTCTAACTAGATATGAATTCTTGGGGAAAAGAGAGAGAAAATTAATTAAATACAAGAAACCATTGAAATTAAATCTCACCAAAACGCAGGATTCCCCCTTCTCAGGTACACAATCTCTCAGAAACATCAGAATGGCATGAACAGAGAGAGAGAAGTCTACAAACAGAATCTCCTAAAACTGAATTCAAATATCCACAACCCCCCAGTCCATCCCTGTCTCCCTCTCAGACTCCAGGAGCTGCTCATCTCCCTCTTTCAGTTTGGGAAGGGGCTGCTGATTCCTTCGGGACACTTTTTAAAATCGCCCTCCCGGGATTGGTTTCTACAACTCCCTCCATCTCCCTTTCACTATCTCCCTCTCTTTTCTCCCTCTGCTCCTGTCTCTCTCACTCAGTGTAAAGATGGATGTTCCTGTCTAGATCCTTGTCCCTGTCCCCTCTCTTTCTCACTCGTTGTCTCTGTCCACAGCTGTTTCTTTCCCTCTCTCTCATGTACTCTGCATTGAAATGAGCGATGCCATATTCCTGTCTCCCTGTTTACAATAACACAGTTTTTGTTGATTAAAGGTTTAAAGAGACACAAAGGAAGATGGAGCCAGAGAGAGAGAGCGACATTCTGGAGAGTGATAGACAGATATGGAAGAATGCTCGAGAGAGAGACATTCTGGAGAGTGATGGACAGATATGGAAGAACGCTCGAGAGAGAGACATTCTGGAGAGTGATAGACAGATATGGAAGAATGCTCGAGAGGGAGAGAGAGACATTCTGGTGAGTGATGGACAGATATGGAAGAATGCTCGAGTGGGAGAGAGAGACATTCTGGTGAGTGATGGACAGATATGGAAGAATGCTCGAGAGGGAGAGAGAGACATTCTGGTGAGTGATGGACAGATATGGAAGAATGCTCGAGAGGGAGAGAGAGACATTCTGGTGAGTGATGGACAGATATGGAAGAATGCTCGAGAGGGAGAGATGAATGGAAAGAAACAGGAAGGGAGAGAAAGCTGAAGATAGGAGAAAAATACTGGAGAGAGAGACAGAGAGAAATAGAATGGGGAAGAAAGCTGCAGAGGGGAAGATAAATGTAAAGGCTGAACTTCAGAAAATTGAATTGTAATGTCCTCTGTGAATCTTATTTAACATTCGGGTAAATCACTCTCTCCCACCCCTGTTATTTTGGATTTGCATCAAATTTTTAGACAGTTTCATATTACAGATATTTAATTTACTCTTTGCCACCCAGTAAAGGGTTAACCTGTTTGCGACTAACTGCAATGCCAGGATATTTTAACCACAGGGTTTCAAACTCCACCCCCCCACACCCCACAATCGAACCAGGACTGGTTCATCCGAGGAAGCGAGATTAAAATTAAACCTGGATCAGGGTAATAAAGAGACGACAACTCACATGCGGCCTATAGAACAGGCCTCAGTCCATCCATCCTCCTCTGGAGAAAAGCCCCTTGTCCAAGGATTCTCAGTCCCATTGCAGTCTTCAAAATTCAAATTCCTGGGGAGAAGAGAAAATAATGAATTAAGGTACAAGAAAATGTTTAAATTAAATAGCACAAGAGCCCAGGATTCCCCCTTCTAAGATTTCACTGAGAGATTGTTTAACTAAATATGAATTCCTTGGGAAGAGATAGAATATAATTAATTTAAATACAAGAAAATGTTGAAATTAAATAGCACAAGAGCCCAGGATTCCCCTTTCTCAGTGACACAATCTCTCAGTAAAATCTATATATTAGTTCTTGGGTAAAAGAGAGAGAAATATATTAAAATACCAGAAAATGTTTAAATTAAATAGCACAAGAGCCCCAGGATTCCCCCTTCTCAGATTTTACTGAGAGATTGTCCAACAAAATATTATTTCCTGGGAAAAAGAGGGAGAGAGAGAGGGAATAAAAAAAAGAGACAGATAGAGGAAGGAAAGGGATGGAGAGAAAGAAAACAGAGAGGAAATAGAGAGAATGGGGGAAAAGCTGCAGAGAGGACGAAATGAAATTCTGAACTTCTGAAAACTGAATTGTAAAGGCCTCTGTGAATTTTATTCAACAATTAGGAACAGCAGTCTGTCTCCCATCCCTGTTACCTTGGATTTAAAACAAATTGAGACAGTTTCATATTACAGACATTTAATTTACTCTTTGCCACCCACCAAAGGGTTAACCTGTTTGTAACTAATTGCAAAGCCGGGATATTTTAACCCCAGGGTTTCAAACTCCAGCCCCCCCACCCCACAATCGAACCAGGACTGGTTCATCCGAGGAAGCGAGATTAAAATTAAACCTGGATCAGGGTAATAAAGAGACGACAACTCACATGCGGCCTATAGAACAGGCCTCAGTCCATCCATCCTCCTCTGGAGAAAAGCCCCTTGTCCAAGGATTCCGAGTCATGTTGCAGTCTTCAAAATTCAAATTCCTGGGGAGAAGAGAAAATAATGAATTAAGGTACAAGAAAATGTTTAAATTAAATAGCACAAGAGCCCAGGATTCCCCCTTCTAAGATTTCACTGAGAGATTGTTTAACTAAATATGAATTCCTTGGGAAGAGATAGAATATAATTAATTTAAATACAAGAAAATGTTGAAATTAAATAGCACAAGAGCCCAGGATTCCCCTTTCTCAGTTACACAATCTCTCAGTAAAAGCTAAATATTAATTCTTGGGTAAAAGAGAGAGAAATATATTAAAATACCAGAAAATGTTTAAATTAAATAGCACAAGAGCCCAAGATTCCCCCTTCTCAGATTTTACTGACAGATTGTCCAACAAAATATGACTTCCTGGGAAAAAGAGGGAGAGAGAGGGAATAGAAAAGAGAGACAGATAGAGGAAGGAAAGGGAGAGAAAGAGAGAAAGCGGAGAGAAATAGACAGAATGGCGGAAAAGCTGCAGAGAGGACACAATGAAAGTCTGAACATCTGAAAACTGAATTGTAAAGGCCTCTATGAATTTTATTCAACAATTAGGAACAGCGCTCTGTCTCCCATCCCCTGTTATCTTGGATTTAAAACTAACTTTCAGACTGCTTCATATTACAGATATTTAATTTACTCTTTGCCACCCAGCAAAGGGTTAACCTGTTTCTGACTAACTGCAAAGCCGGGATATTTTAACCCCAGGGTTTCAAACTCCAGCTGCCCCCCCACACCCCACAATCGAACCAGAACTGGTTCATCCGAGGAAGCGAGATTAAAATTAAACCTGGATCAGGGTAACAAAGAGACAACTCACATGCGGCCTATAGAACAGGCTTCAGTCCATCCATCCTCCTCTGGAGAAAAGCCCCTTGTCCAAGGATTCCGAGTCCCATTGCAGTCTTCAAAATTCAAATTCCTGGGGAGAAGAGAAAATAATTAATTAAAATACAAGAATTCTTTAAATTAAATAGCACAAGAGCCCAGGATTCCCCCTTCTCAGTTACACAATCTCTCAGTAAAATCTAAATATTAATTCTTGGGGAAAGAGAGAGAAAATAATTAAAATACAAGAAAATATTTAAATTAAATAGCACAGCAAAAAACCCAGGATCTCCCCTCAGTGACACAATCTCTCAGTAACACCCAAACACAACAAGTCAGTTGTAAAGCAGAGACTAAAGAGATTGAGACAGTTCCCTCCCTGTGTGTTTCTCTCTCTCTCTCTCTATTCCACTCTCATTCAGATCTCGCTCCCTCTGATATGAAACATTAAATCTGGATCAGGTTAATAAACAGACACAACTCACTCGGGATGAAGCCTGAGCAACAGGCCTCAGTCAGCCCTCCCTCTGGAAGAAGCTCCTCTCCCTCATCCTGGTCACAAACATTCCCGTCCTTTGGATCCTCGACACATCCCCAGTTTTCAAAATTCCTCAGGAGAAAAAGAGATAAAAATTGGTTAAAAAGAGAGAGAAAAAGAGACAAGGCCATTTTAACAATAAGACACACAACATATCACAGCGAGGAGTCCAGCATTTCCATTCAAGTCCATTCAGCATCATGTCCACACAAGCAAAGCACAGGTAAAAACGCAGATTGAGACACACACACACACACTGAATCAGAGTGGGAATGTTTTCAGTGCAGGGGGATTATTGGTGTGGAGACTGAAGGCTCTCAGATTCACATTTATCCTGAGTGTGCTGGATGCAAACCCCACCCTGAGTCTCTGACATGTCTGCAATGTCTGTCTCTCTATTGAGATGCTAATTCACCCCCCCTCCCCCTCTCACCCCAGAGGAGTTTGTGGCAATGTCAGACTGACTATTGATATGTTAATGCAGGGAGGCAATGGATTCTGCAATCTCCTGCCTTTAGTTTCTTTAGTTTAGTTTCAAACTTTATTTCTTTTCCCCTGTAGGTCGTGTTCGTCCATTTCAAAAACCCCCTGACCCCCCCACACCAGCCCTGAAAATCCTTGCAGCCGCTCCCCACAACCCAGCGAGTGGAGGGGGAATGGGGATGTGTGAGTGAGTGGATTGGGGGGATTGTGTCAGTGTGTGTCTGTCTATCCCCCCCTCTCTGCTCACACTTCCTGCCCAGCCTGCTGAAGACAGGGAAAGAATGGGAGTTGAACAAAGCCTCCTCTCTGCCTCCATTTTCAAAGGATTTGCCCCTTTCTCACACCAGTTTTGTCCATTGAGCTGTCCCTATCAATTGGAAAAAAGTTTTATTTATCTCGCTGTGAGATATGAAGTCACTAATTACTAAATACAGACAAAAACATCCCATTAAGAGACACGGAGCTTCAATGGGATTTTAAACTGAAATCCTCGGATGTCAATTCCTTAGGTTAAAAGTTTCTAATTCATTAATTTGGATTAAATTAAAACCGGCCAGTATATTCTCACCAGCTGCTTTCTGTTAACTCTCCCCCTTATCACCGGTGGTTAGCACTGCTGCCTCACAGCGCCAGGGACCCGGGTTTGATTCCCGGCTTGGGTCACTGTCTGTGCGGAGTCTGCACGTTCTCCCCGTGTCTGCGTGGGTTTCCTCCGGGTGCTCCGGTTTCCTCCCACAGTCTGAAAGACGTGCTGGTTAGGGTGCATTGGCCGTGCTAAATTCTCCCTCAGTGTAACCCGAACAGGCACCGGAGTGTGGGCGACTCGGGGATTCTCACAGTAACTTCATTGCAGTGTTAATGTAAACCTACTTGTGACACTCGTAAATAAACTGAAACTTAACACTCCTGCACTCTCCCGCCAGCACTCACTCACTGTTGTACACTTACTCAGTCTCACACACATTACACACATACTCACTTTTACACACTCCCTCTTGCACACTTGCTCACACACACACTCACTCTCATAAACACTCGCTTTAACACACTCTCATCAACACACACATGAATACTCCCTCACACACACTCACATTCACTCACTTGCACGCACACACACTCTCTGTCTCTCACACACTCTCTCTGTCTCTCACACACTCTCTCTGTCTCTCACACACTTTCTGTCTCTCTCACACACACTCTCTGTCTCTCTCACACACACTCTCTGTCTCGCTCACACACACTCTGTCTCGCTCACACACACTCTGTCTCTCACACACTCTGTCTCTCACACACTCTGTCTCTCACACACTCTGTCTCTCACACACTCTGTCTCTCACACACTCTGTCTCTCACACACTCTGTCTCTCACACACTCTGTCTCTCACACACTCTGTCTCTCACACACACACTCTGTCTCTCACACACACACTCTGTCTCTCACACACACAGTCTGTCTCTCAAACACACAGTCTGTCTCTCACACACACTCTCTGTCTCGCTCACACACTCTCTGTCTCTCTCACACACACTCTCTGTCTCGCTCACACACACTCTCTGTCTCTCTCACACACTCTCTGTCTCGCTCACACACTCTCTGTCTCTCTCACACACACTCTCTGTCTCTCACACACACACTCTCTGTCTCTCACACACACTCTGTCTCACACACACTCTGTCTCTCACACACACTCTGTCTCTCACACACACTCTCTGTCTCTCTCACATACACTCTCTGTCGCTCACACACACTCTCTGTCTCGCTCACACACACTCTCTGTCTCGCTCACACACACTCTCTGTCTCGCTCACACACACTCTCTGTCTCTCACACACACACTCTCTGTCTCACACACACTCTCTGTCTCACACACACTCTCTGTCTCACACACACTCTCTGTCTCACACACACTCTCTGTCTCACACACACTCTCTGTCTCACACACACTCTCTGTCTCTCACACACTCTCTGTCTCTCACACACTCTCTGTCTCTCACACACACTCTCTGTCGCTCACACACACTATCTGTCTCGCTCACACACTCTCTGTCTCGCTCACACACTCTCTGTCTCGCTCACACACACTCTGTCTCTCTCACACACACTCTGTCTCTCTCACACACACTCTGTCTCTCTCACACACACTCTCTGTCTCTCACACACACTCTCTGTCTCTCACACACACTCTCCGTCTCTCACACACACTCTCTGTCTCTCACACACACTCTCTGTCTCTCACACACACTCTCTGTCTCGCTCACACACACTCTCTGTCTCTCACACACACACTCTCTGTCTCTCACACACACACTCTCTGTCTCTCACACACACTCTCTGTCTCTCACACACTCTCTGTCTCGCTCACACACACTCTCTGTCTCTCACACACACACTCTGTCTCGCTCACACACACTCTCTGTCTCGCTCACACACACTCTCTGTCTCGCTCACACACACTCTCTGTCTCGCTCACACACACTCTCTGTCTCGCTCACACACACTCTCTGTCTCGCTCACACACACTCTCTGTCTCGCTCACACACACTCTCTGTCTCTCTCACACACTCTCTGTCTCGCTCACACACTGTCTCTCACACACACTCTGTCTCTCACACACACTCTGTCTCTCACACACACTCTCTGTCTCTCTCACACACACTCTCTGTCGCTCACACACACTCTCTGTCGCTCACACACACTCTCTGTCTCGCTCACACACACTCTCTGTCTCGCTCACACACAGTCTGTCTCGCTCACACACACTCTCTGTCTCTCTCACACACACTCTCTGTCTCTCTCACACACACTCTCTGTCTCTCTCACACACACTCTCTGTCTCTCACACACACTCTCTGTCTCTCACACACACTCTCTGTCTCTCACACACACTCTCTGTCTCTCACACACACTCTCTGTCTCTCACACACACTCTCTGTCTCTCACACACACTCTCTGTCTCTCACACACACTCTCTGTCTCTCACACACACTCTCTGTCTCGCTCACACACACTCTCTGTCTCGCTCACACACACTCTCTGTCTCGCTCACACACACTCTCTGTCTCGCTCACACACACTCTCTGTCTCTCACACACACAGTCTGTCTCTCACACAGTCTGTCTCTCACACACACTCTCTGTCTCGCTCACACACTCTCTGTCTCTCTCACACACACTCTCTGTCTCTCTCACACCCACTCTCTGTCTCTCTCACACCCACTCTCTGTCTCTCTCACACACACACTCTGTCTCTCTCACACACTCTCTGTCTCTCTCACACACTCTCTGTCTCTCTCACACACACTCTCTGTCTCTCACACACACACTCTCTGTCTCTCACACACACACTCTCTGTCTCTCACACACACTCTCTGTCTCTCACACACACTCTCTGTCTCTCACACACACTCTCTGTCTCTCTCACACACACTCTCTGTCGCTCACACACACTCTCTGTTTCGCTCACACACACTCTGTCTCGCTCACACACACTCTGTCTCTCTCACACACACTCTGTCTCTCTCACACACACTCTGTCTCTCACACACACACTCTGTCTCTCACACACACTCTCTGTCTCTCACACACACTCTCTGTCTCTCACACACACTCTCTGTCTCTCACACACACTCTCTGTCTCTCACACACACTCTCTGTCTCTCACACACACTCTCTGTCTCTCACACACACTCTCTGTCTCTCACACACACTCTCTGTCTCTCACACACACTCTCTGTCTCTCACACACACTCTCTGTCTCGCTCACGCACACTCTCTGTCTCTCTCACACACACTCTGTCTCTCACACACACTCTCTGTCTCTCACACACACTCTCTGTCTCTCACACACACTCTGTCTCGCTCACACACACTCTCTGTCTCTCACACACTCTCTGTCTCTCTCACACTCACTCTCTGTCGCTCACACACACTCTCTGTCTCGCTCACACACTCTGTCTCTCTCACACACACTCTCTGTCTCTCACACACACTCTCTGTCTCTCACACACACTCTCTGTCTCTCACACACACTCTCTGTCTCGCTCACGCACACTCTGTCTCTCTCACACTCACTCTCTGTCTCTCACGCACACTATCTGTCTCGCTCACACAAACTCTCTGTCTCGCTCACACAAACTCTCTGTCTCGCTCACACACTCTCTCTGTCTCGCTCACACACTCTGTCTCTCTCACACACACTCTCTGTCTCTCACACACACTCTCTGTCTCTCACACACACTCTCTGTCTCTCACACACACTCTCTGTCTCTCACACACACTCTCTGTCTCTCACACACACTCTCTGTCTCTCACACACACTCTCTGTCTCTCACACACACTCTCTGTCTCGCTCACGCACACTCTCTGTCTCTCTCACACACACTCTGTCTCTCACACACACTCTCTGTCTCTCACACACACTCTCTGTCTCTCACACACACTCTGTCTCGCTCACACACACTCTCTGTCTCTCACACACTCTCTGTCTCTCTCACACTCACTCTCTGTCGCTCACACACACTCTCTGTCTCGCTCACACACTCTGTCTCTCTCACACACACTCTCTGTCTCTCACACACACTCTCTGTCTCTCACACACACTCTCTGTCTCTCACACACACTCTCTGTCTCGCTCACGCACACTCTGTCTCTCTCACACTCACTCTCTGTCTCTCACGCACACTATCTGTCTCGCTCACACAAACTCTCTGTCTCGCTCACACAAACTCTCTGTCTCGCTCACACACTCTCTCTGTCTCGCTCACACACTCTGTCTCTCTCACACACACTCTCTGTCTCTCACACACACTCTCTGTCTCTCACACACACTCTCTGTCTCTCACACACACTCTCTGTCTCTCACACACACTCTCTGTCTCTCACACACACTCTCTGTCTCTCACACACACTCTCTGTCTCTCACACACACTCTGTCTCGCTCACACACACTCTGTCTCGCTCACACACACTCTGTCTCGCTCACACACTCTCTGTCTCGCTCACACACACTCTGTCTCGCTCACACACACTCTGTCTCGCTCACACACACTCTGTCTCGCTCACACACACTCTGTCTCGCTCACACACACTCTGTCTCGCTCACACACACTCTGTCTCGCTCACACACACTCTGTCTCGCTCACACACACTCTGTCTCGCTCACACACACTCTGTCCCGCTCACACACACTCTGTCTCGCTCACACACACTCTGTCTCGCTCACACACACTCTGTCTCGCTCACACACACTCTGTCTCGCTCACACACACTCTGTCTCGCTCACACACACTCTGTCTCGCTCACACACACTCTGTCTCGCTCACACACACTCTGTCTCGCTCACACACACTCTGTCTCGCTCACACACACTCTGTCTCGCTCACACACACTCTGTCTCGCTCACACACACTCTGTCACGCTCACACACACTCTGTCTCGCTCACACACACTCTCTGTCTCTCTCACACACACACTCTCTGTCTCTCACACACACTCTGTGTCTCTCACACACACTCTCTGTCTCTCACACACACTCTCTGTCTCTCACACACACTCTCTGTCTCTCACACACACTCTCTGTCTCTCACACACACTCTCTGTCTCTCACACACACTCTCTGTCTCTCACACACACTCTCTGTCTCTCACACACACACTCTCTGTCTCGCTCACACACACTTTCTGTCTCTCACACACTCTCTGTCTCGCTCACACACACTCTCTGTCTCGCTCACACACACTCTCTGTCTCGCTCACACACACTCTCTGTCTCGCTCACACACACTCTCTGTCTCTCACACACACTCTCTGTCTCTCTCACACACACTCTCTGTCTCTCTCACACACACTCTCTGTCTCTCACACACACACTCTCTGTCTCTCACACACTCTCTGTCTCGCTCACACACACTCTCTGTCTCGCTCACACACACTCTCTGTCTCGCTCACACAAACTCTGTCTCGCTCACACACACTCTCTGTCTCGCTCACACACACTCTCTGTCTCTCACACACACTCTCTGTCTCTCTCACACACACTCTCTGTCTCACACACACTCTCTGTCTCTCACACACACTCTCTGTCTCTCTCACATACACTCTCTGTCGCTCACACACACTCTCTGTCTCGCTCACACACACTCTCTGTCTCGCTCACACACACTCTCTGTCTCGCTCACACACACTCTCTGTCTCTCACACACACACTCTCTGTCTCTCACACACACACTCTCTGTCTCACACACACTCTCTGTCTCACACACAATCTCTGTCTCACACACACTCTCTGTCTCACATACACTCTCTGTCTCTCACACACACACTCTCTGTCTCACACACACTCTCTGTCTCACACACATTCTCTGTCTCACACACACGCTCTGTCTCTCACACACTCTCTGTCTCTCACACGCACTCTCTGTCTCTCTCACATACACTCTCTGTCGCTCACACACACTATCTGTCTCGCTCACACACTCTCTGTCTCGCTCACACACTCTCTGTCTCACTCACACACTCTCTGTCTCGCTCACACACACTCTGTCTCTCTCACACACACTCTGTCTCTCTCACACACACTCTCTGTCTCTCACACACACTCTCTGTCTCTCACACACACTCTCTGTCTCTCACACACACTCTCTGTCTCTCACACACACTCTCTGTCTCTCACACACACTCTCTGTCTCTCACACACACTCTCTGTCTCTCACACACACTCTCTGTCTCTCACACACACTCTCTGTCTCTCACACACACTCTCTGTCTCGCTCACACACACTCTCTGTCTCTCACACACACTCTCTGTCTCTCACACACACTCTCTGTCTCTCACACACACTCTGTCTCTCACACACACTCTCTGTCTCGCTCACACACACTCTCTGTCTCTCTCACACACACTCTCTGTCTCTCTCACACACACTCTCTGTCTCTCACACACTCTCTGTCTCTCTCACACACACTCACTGTCGCTCACACACACTCTCTGTCTCTCTCACACACACTCTCTGTCTCTCACACACACTCTCTGTCTCTCACACACACTCTCTGTCTCGTTCACACACACTCTCTGTCTCTCACACACACTCTCTGTCTCGCTCACACACACTCTCTGTCTCGCTCACACACACTCTCTGTCTCGCTCACACACACTCTCTGTCTCGCTCACACACACTCTCTGTCTCGCTCACACACACTCTCTGTCTCACTCACACACATTCTCTGTCTCTCACACACACTCTCTGTCTCTCACACACACTCTCTGTCTCTCTCACACACTCTCTGTCTCTCTCACACACTCTCTGTCTCGCTGACACACTCTCTGTCTCTCTCACACACACTCTCTGTCTCTCACACACTCTGTCTCTCACACACACTCTGTCTCTCACACACACTCTGTCTCTCACACACACTCTCTGTCTCTCTCACACACACTCTCTGTCGCTCACACACACTCTCTGTCGCTCACACACACTCTCTGTCTCGCTCACACACACTCTCTGTCTCGCTCACACACACTCTGTCTCGCTCACACACACTCTCTGTCTCTCTCACACACACTCTCTGTCTCTCTCACACACACTCTCTGTCTCTCACACACACTCTCTGTCTCTCACACACACTCTCTGTCTCGCTCACACACACTCTCTGTCTCTCACACACACTCTCTGTCTCTCACACACACTCTCTGTCTCTCACACACACTCTCTGTCTCTCACACACACTCTCTGTCTCTCACACACACTCTCTGTCTCTCACACACACTCTCTGTCTCTCACACACACTCTCTGTCTCTCACACACACTCTCTGTCTCGCTCACACACACTCTCTGTCTCGCTCACACACACTCTCTGTCTCTCACACACACAGTCTGTCTCTCACACAGTCTGTCTCTCACACACACTCTGTCTCGCTCACACACTTTCTGTCTCTCTCACACCCACTCTCTGTCTCTCTCACACCCACTCTCTGTCTCTCTCACACACACTCTGTGTCTCTCTCACACACTCTCTGTCTCTCTCACACACTCTCTGTCTCTCTCACACACACTCTCTGTCTCTCTCACACACACTCTCTGTCTCTCTCACACACACTCTCTGTCTCTCACACACACTCTCTGTCTCTCACACAAACTCTGTCTCGCTCACACACACTCTCTGTCTCTCACACACACTCTCTGTCTCGCTCACACACACTCTCTGTCTCGCTCACACACACTCTGTCTCTCACACACACACTCTGTCTCTCACACACACTCTCTGTCTCTCACACACACTCTCTGTCTCTCACACACACTCTCTGTCTCTCACACACACTCTCTGTCTCTCACACACACTCTCTGTCTCGCTCACACACACTCTCTGTCTCGCTCACACACACTCTCTGTCTCGCTCACACACACTCTCTGTCTCGCTCACACACACTCTCTGTCTCGCTCACACACACTCTCTGTCTCTCACACACACACTCTCTGTCTCACACACACTCTGTCTCACACACACTCTCTGTCTCACACACACTCTCTGTCTCACACACACTCTCTGTCTCTCACACACTCTCTGTCTCTCACACACACTCTCTGTCTCTCTCACATACACTCTCTGTCGCTCACACACACTATCTGTCTCGCTCACACACTCTCTGTCTCGCTCACACACACTCTGTCTCTCTCACACACACTCTGTCTCTCTCACACACACTCTCTGTCTCTCACACACACTCTCTGTCTCTCACACACACTCTCTGTCTCTCACACACACTCTCTGTCTCTCACACACACTCTCTGTCTCGCTCACACACACTCTCTGTCTCGCACACACACTCTCTGTCTCTCACACACACTCTCTGTCTCGCTCACACACACTCTCTGTCTCGCTCACACACACTCTCTGTCTCGCTCACACACACTCTCTGTCTCTCTCACACACACTCTCTGTCTCTCACACACTCTCTGTCTCTCTCACACACACTCTCTGTCGCTCACACACACTCTCTGTCTCTCACACACACTCTCTGTCTCGTTCACACACACTCTCTGTCTCTCACACACACTCTCTGTCTCTCTCACACACTCTCTGTCTCTCTCACACACACTCTCTCTCTCGCTCACACACACTCTCTGTCTCACTCACACACACTCTCTGTCTCTCACACACACTCTCTGTCTCTCACACACACTATCTGTCTCTCACACACACTCTCTGTCTCGTTCACACACACTCTCTGTCTCGCTCACACACACTCTCTGTCTCGCTCACACACACTCTCTGTCTCTCACACACACTCTCTGTCTCTCACACACACTCTATCTCTCTCACACACACTCTCTGTCTCGCTCACACACACTCTCTGTCTCGCTCACACACACTCTCTGTCTCGCTCACACACACTCTCTGTCTCGCTCACACACACTCTCTGTCTCGCTCACACACACTCTCTGTCTCGCTCACACACACTCTCTGTCTCTCTCACACACTCTCTGTCTCGCTCACACACTCTCTGTCTCTCTCACACACACTCTCTGTCTCTCACACACACTGTCTCTCACACACACTCTGTCTCTCACACACACTCTGTCTCTCACACACACTCTGTCTCTCACACACACTCTCTGTCTCTCTCACACACACTCTCTGTCGCTCACACACACTCTCTGTCGCTCACACACACTCTCTGTCGCTCACACACACTCTCTGTCTCGCTCGCACACACTCTCTGTCTCGCTCACACACACTCTCTGTCTCGCTCACACACACTCTGTCTCGCTCACACACACTCTCTGTCTCTCTCACACACACTCTCTGTCTCTCTCACACACACTCTCTGTCTCTCACACACACTCTCTGTCTCTCACACACACTCTCTGTCTCTCTCACACACACTCTCTGTCGCTCACACACACTCTCTGTTTCGCTCACACACACTCTGTCTCGCTCACACACACTCTGTCTCTCTCACACACACTCTGTCTCTCACACACACACTCTGTCTCTCACACACACTCTCTGTCTCTCACACACACTCTCTGTCTCTCACACACACTCTCTGTCTCTCACACACACTCTCTGTCTCTCACACACACTCTCTGTCTCTCACACACACTCTCTGTCTCTCACACACACTCTCTGTCTCTCACACACACTCTCTGTCTCTCACACACACTCTCTGTCTCTCACACACACTCTCTGTCTCTCACACACACTCTCTGTCTCGCTCACGCACACTCTCTGTCTCTCTCACACACACTCTGTCTCTCACACACACTCTCTGTCTCTCACACACACTCTCTGTCTCTCACACACACTCTGTCTCGCTCACACACACTCTCTGTCTCTCACACACTCTCTGTCTCTCTCACACTCACTCTCTGTCGCTCACACACACTCTCTGTCTCGCTCACACACTCTGTCTCTCTCACACACACTCTCTGTCTCTCACACACACTCTCTGTCTCTCACACACACTCTCTGTCTCTCACACACACTCTCTGTCTCGCTCACGCACACTCTGTCTCTCTCACACTCACTCTCTGTCTCTCACGCACACTATCTGTCTCGCTCACACAAACTCTCTGTCTCGCTCACACAAACTCTCTGTCTCGCTCACACACTCTCTCTGTCTCGCTCACACACTCTGTCTCTCTCACACACACTCTCTGTCTCTCACACACACTCTCTGTCTCTCACACACACTCTCTGTCTCTCACACACACTCTCTGTCTCTCACACACACTCTCTGTCTCTCACACACACTCTCTGTCTCTCACACACACTCTCTGTCTCTCACACACACTCTCTGTCTCGCTCACGCACACTCTCTGTCTCTCTCACACACACTCTGTCTCTCACACACACTCTCTGTCTCTCACACACACTCTCTGTCTCTCACACACACTCTGTCTCGCTCACACACACTCTCTGTCTCTCACACACTCTCTGTCTCTCTCACACTCACTCTCTGTCGCTCACACACACTCTCTGTCTCGCTCACACACTCTGTCTCTCTCACACACACTCTCTGTCTCTCACACACACTCTCTGTCTCTCACACACACTCTCTGTCTCTCACACACACTCTCTGTCTCGCTCACGCACACTCTGTCTCTCTCACACTCACTCTCTGTCTCTCACGCACACTATCTGTCTCGCTCACACAAACTCTCTGTCTCGCTCACACAAACTCTCTGTCTCGCTCACACACTCTCTCTGTCTCGCTCACACACTCTGTCTCTCTCACACACACTCTCTGTCTCTCACACACACTCTCTGTCTCTCACACACACTCTCTGTCTCTCACACACACTCTCTGTCTCTCACACACACTCTCTGTCTCTCACACACACTCTCTGTCTCTCACACACACTCTCTGTCTCTCACACACACTCTGTCTCGCTCACACACACTCTGTCTCGCTCACACACACTCTGTCTCGCTCACACACTCTCTGTCTCGCTCACACACACTCTGTCTCGCTCACACACACTCTGTCTCGCTCACACACACTCTGTCTCGCTCACACACACTCTGTCTCGCTCACACACACTCTGTCTCGCTCACACACACTCTGTCTCGCTCACACACACTCTGTCTCGCTCACACACACTCTGTCCCGCTCACACACACTCTGTCTCGCTCACACACACTCTGTCTCGCTCACACACACTCTGTCTCGCTCACACACACTCTGTCTCGCTCACACACACTCTGTCTCGCTCACACACACTCTGTCTCGCTCACACACACTCTGTCTCGCTCACACACACTCTGTCTCGCTCACACACACTCTGTCTCGCTCACACACACTCTGTCTCGCTCACACACACTCTGTCTCGCTCACACACACTCTGTCACGCTCACACACACTCTGTCTCGCTCACACACACTCTCTGTCTCTCTCACACACACACTCTCTGTCTCTCACACACACTCTGTGTCTCTCACACACACTCTCTGTCTCTCACACACACTCTCTGTCTCTCACACACACTCTCTGTCTCTCACACACACTCTCTGTCTCTCACACACACTCTCTGTCTCTCACACACACTCTCTGTCTCTCACACACACTCTCTGTCTCTCACACACACACTCTCTGTCTCGCTCACACACACTTTCTGTCTCTCACACACTCTCTGTCTCGCTCACACACACTCTCTGTCTCGCTCACACACACTCTCTGTCTCTCACACACACTCTCTGTCTCTCTCACACACACTCTCTGTCTCTCTCACACACACTCTCTGTCTCTCACACACACACTCTCTGTCTCTCACACACTCTCTGTCTCGCTCACACACACTCTCTGTCTCGCTCACACACACTCTCTGTCTCGCTCACACACACTCTCTGTCTCTCACACACACTCTCTGTCTCTCTCACACACACTCTCTGTCTCACACACACTCTCTGTCTCTCACACACACTCTCTGTCTCTCTCACATACACTCTCTGTCGCTCACACACACTCTCTGTCTCGCTCACACACACTCTCTGTCTCGCTCACACACACTCTCTGTCTCGCTCACACACACTCTCTGTCTCTCACACACACACTCTCTGTCTCTCACACACACACTCTCTGTCTCACACACACTCTCTGTCTCACACACAATCTCTGTCTCACACACACTCTCTGTCTCACATACACTCTCTGTCTCTCACACACACACTCTCTGTCTCACACACACTCTCTGTCTCACACACATTCTCTGTCTCACACACACGCTCTGTCTCTCACACACTCTCTGTCTCTCACACGCACTCTCTGTCTCTCTCACATACACTCTCTGTCGCTCACACACACTATCTGTCTCGCTCACACACTCTCTGTCTCGCTCACACACTCTCTGTCTCACTCACACACTCTCTGTCTCGCTCACACACACTCTGTCTCTCTCACACACACTCTGTCTCTCTCACACACACTCTCTGTCTCTCACACACACTCTCTGTCTCTCACACACACTCTCTGTCTCTCACACACACTCTCTGTCTCTCACACACACTCTCTGTCTCTCACACACACTCTCTGTCTCTCACACACACTCTCTGTCTCTCACACACACTCTCTGTCTCTCACACACACTCTCTGTCTCTCACACACACTCTCTGTCTCGCTCACACACACTCTCTGTCTCTCACACACACTCTCTGTCTCTCACACACACTCTCTGTCTCTCACACACACTCTGTCTCTCACACACACTCTCTGTCTCGCTCACACACACTCTCTGTCTCTCTCACACACACTCTCTGTCTCTCTCACACACACTCTCTGTCTCTCACACACTCTCTGTCTCTCTCACACACACTCACTGTCGCTCACACACACTCTCTGTCTCTCTCACACACACTCTCTGTCTCTCACACACACTCTCTGTCTCTCACACACACTCTCTGTCTCGTTCACACACACTCTCTGTCTCTCACACACACTCTCTGTCTCGCTCACACACACTCTCTGTCTCGCTCACACACACTCTCTGTCTCGCTCACACACACTCTCTGTCTCGCTCACACACACTCTCTGTCTCGCTCACACACACTCTCTGTCTCGCTCACACACACTCTCTGTCTCGCTCACACACACTCTCTGTCTCACTCACACACATTCTCTGTCTCTCACACACACTCTCTGTCTCTCACACACACTCTCTGTCTCTCTCACACACTCTCTGTCTCTCTCACACACTCTCTGTCTCGCTGACACACTCTCTGTCTCTCTCACACACACTCTCTGTCTCTCACACACTCTGTCTCTCACACACACTCTGTCTCTCACACACACTCTGTCTCTCACACACACTCTCTGTCTCTCTCACACACACTCTCTGTCGCTCACACACACTCTCTGTCGCTCACACACACTCTCTGTCTCGCTCACACACACTCTCTGTCTCGCTCACACACACTCTGTCTCGCTCACACACACTCTCTGTCTCTCTCACACACACTCTCTGTCTCTCTCACACACACTCTCTGTCTCTCACACACACTCTCTGTCTCTCACACACACTCTCTGTCTCGCTCACACACACTCTCTGTCTCTCACACACACTCTCTGTCTCTCACACACACTCTCTGTCTCTCACACACACTCTCTGTCTCTCACACACACTCTCTGTCTCTCACACACACTCTCTGTCTCTCACACACACTCTCTGTCTCTCACACACACTCTCTGTCTCTCACACACACTCTCTGTCTCGCTCACACACACTCTCTGTCTCGCTCACACACACTCTCTGTCTCTCACACACACAGTCTGTCTCTCACACAGTCTGTCTCTCACACACACTCTGTCTCGCTCACACACTTTCTGTCTCTCTCACACCCACTCTCTGTCTCTCTCACACCCACTCTCTGTCTCTCTCACACACACTCTGTGTCTCTCTCACACACTCTCTGTCTCTCTCACACACTCTCTGTCTCTCTCACACACACTCTCTGTCTCTCTCACACACACTCTCTGTCTCTCTCACACACACTCTCTGTCTCTCACACACACTCTCTGTCTCTCACACAAACTCTGTCTCGCTCACACACACTCTCTGTCTCTCACACACACTCTCTGTCTCGCTCACACACACTCTCTGTCTCGCTCACACACACTCTGTCTCTCACACACACACTCTGTCTCTCACACACACTCTCTGTCTCTCACACACACTCTCTGTCTCTCACACACACTCTCTGTCTCGCTCACACACACTCTCTGTCTCGCTCACACACACTCTCTGTCTCGCTCACACACACTCTCTGTCTCGCTCACACACACTCTCTGTCTCGCTCACACACACTCTCTGTCTCTCACACACACACTCTCTGTCTCACACACACTCTCTGTCTCGCTCACACACACTCTCTGTCTCGCTCACACACACTCTCTGTCTCTCACACACACACTCTCTGTCTCACACACACTCTGTCTCACACACACTCTCTGTCTCACACACACTCTCTGTCTCACACACACTCTCTGTCTCTCACACACTCTCTGTCTCTCACACACACTCTCTGTCTCTCTCACATACACTCTCTGTCGCTCACACACACTATCTGTCTCGCTCACACACTCTCTGTCTCGCTCACACACACTCTGTCTCTCTCACACACACTCTGTCTCTCTCACACACACTCTCTGTCTCTCACACACACTCTCTGTCTCTCACACACACTCTCTGTCTCTCACACACACTCTCTGTCTCTCACACACACTCTCTGTCTCGCTCACACACACTCTCTGTCTCGCACACACACTCTCTGTCTCTCACACACACTCTCTGTCTCGCTCACACACACTCTCTGTCTCGCTCACACACACTCTCTGTCTCGCTCACACACACTCTCTGTCTCTCTCACACACACTCTCTGTCTCTCACACACTCTCTGTCTCTCTCACACACACTCTCTGTCGCTCACACACACTCTCTGTCTCTCACACACACTCTCTGTCTCGTTCACACACACTCTCTGTCTCTCACACACACTCTCTGTCTCTCTCACACACTCTCTGTCTCTCTCACACACACTCTCTCTCTCGCTCACACACACTCTCTGTCTCACTCACACACACTCTCTGTCTCTCACACACACTCTCTGTCTCTCACACACACTATCTGTCTCTCACACACACTCTCTGTCTCGTTCACACACACTCTCTGTCTCGCTCACACACACTCTCTGTCTCGCTCACACACACTCTCTGTCTCTCACACACACTCTCTGTCTCTCACACACACTCTATCTCTCTCACACACACTCTCTGTCTCGCTCACACACACTCTCTGTCTCGCTCACACACACTCTCTGTCTCGCTCACACACACTCTCTGTCTCGCTCACACACACTCTCTGTCTCGCTCACACACACTCTCTGTCTCTCTCACACACTCTCTGTCTCGCTCACACACTCTCTGTCTCTCTCACACACACTCTCTGTCTCTCACACACACTGTCTCTCACACACACTCTGTCTCTCACACACACTCTGTCTCTCACACACACTCTGTCTCTCACACACACTCTCTGTCTCTCTCACACACACTCTCTGTCGCTCACACACACTCTCTGTCGCTCACACACACTCTCTGTCGCTCACACACACTCTCTGTCGCTCACACACACTCTCTGTCTCGCTCGCACACACTCTCTGTCTCGCTCACACACACTCTCTGTCTCGCTCACACACACTCTGTCTCGCTCACACACACTCTCTGTCTCTCTCACACACACTCTCTGTCTCTCTCACACACACTCTCTGTCTCTCACACACACTCTCTGTCTCTCACACACACTCTCTGTCTCTCTCACACACACTCTCTGTCGCTCACACACACTCTCTGTTTCGCTCACACACACTCTGTCTCGCTCACACACACTCTGTCTCTCTCACACACACTCTGTCTCTCACACACACACTCTGTCTCTCACACACACTCTCTGTCTCTCACACACACTCTCTGTCTCTCACACACACTCTCTGTCTCTCACACACACTCTCTGTCTCTCACACACACTCTCTGTCTCTCACACACACTCTCTGTCTCTCACACACACTCTCTGTCTCTCACACACACTCTCTGTCTCTCACACACACTCTCTGTCTCTCACACACACTCTCTGTCTCTCACACACACTCTCTGTCTCGCTCACGCACACTCTCTGTCTCTCTCACACACACTCTGTCTCTCACACACACTCTCTGTCTCTCACACACACTCTCTGTCTCTCACACACACTCTGTCTCGCTCACACACACTCTCTGTCTCTCACACACTCTCTGTCTCTCTCACACTCACTCTCTGTCGCTCACACACACTCTCTGTCTCGCTCACACACTCTGTCTCTCTCACACACACTCTCTGTCTCTCACACACACTCTCTGTCTCTCACACACACTCTCTGTCTCTCACACACACTCTCTGTCTCGCTCACGCACACTCTGTCTCTCTCACACTCACTCTCTGTCTCTCACGCACACTATCTGTCTCGCTCACACAAACTCTCTGTCTCGCTCACACAAACTCTCTGTCTCGCTCACACACTCTCTGTCTCGCTCACACACTCTGTCTCTCTCACACACACTCTCTGTCTCTCACACACACTCTCTGTCTCTCACACACACTCTCTGTCTCTCACACACACTCTCTGTCTCTCACACACACTCTCTGTCTCTCACACACACTCTCTGTCTCTCACACACACTCTCTGTCTCTCACACACACTCTCTGTCTCGCTCACACACACTCTGTCTCGCTCACACACACTCTGTCTCGCTCACACACACTCTGTCTCGCTCACACACTCTCTGTCTCGCTCACACACACTCTGTCTCGCTCACACACACTCTGTCTCGCTCACACACACTCTGTCTCGCTCACACACACTCTGTCTCGCTCACACACACTCTGTCTCGCTCACACACACTCTGTCTCGCTCACACACACTCTGTCTCGCTCACACACACTCTGTCCCGCTCACACACACTCTGTCTCGCTCACACACACTCTGTCTCGCTCACACACACTCTGTCTCGCTCACACACACTCTGTCTCGCTCACACACACTCTGTCTCGCTCACACACACTCTGTCTCGCTCACACACACTCTGTCTCGCTCACACACACTCTGTCTCGCTCACACACACTCTGTCTCGCTCACACACACTCTGTCTCGCTCACACACACTCTGTCTCGCTCACACACACTCTGTCTCGCTCACACACACTCTGTCTCGCTCACACACACTCTGTCACGCTCACACACACTCTGTCTCGCTCACACACACTCTCTGTCTCTCTCACACACACACTCTCTGTCTCTCACACACACTCTCTGTCTCTCACACACACTCTCTGTCTCTCACACACACTCTCTGTCTCTCACACACACTCTCTGTCTCTCACACACACTCTCTGTCTCTCACACACACTCTCTGTCTCTCACACACACTCTCTGTCTCTCACACACACTCTCTGTCTCTCACACACACACTCTCTGTCTCGCTCACACACACTCTCTGTCTCGCTCACACACACTCTCTGTCTCGCTCACACACACTCTCTGTCTCGCTCACACACACTCTCTGTCTCTCACACACACTCTCTGTCTCTCTCACACACACTCTCTGTCTCTCTCACACACACTCTCTGTCTCTCACACACACACTCTCTGTCTCTCACACACTCTCTGTCTCGCTCACACACACTCTCTGTCTCTCTCACACACACTCTCTGTCTCGCTCACACACACTCTCTGTCTCGCTCACACAAACTCTGTCTCGCTCACACACACTCTCTGTCTCGCTCACACACACTCTCTGTCTCTCACACACACTCTCTGTCTCTCTCACACACACTCTCTGTCTCACACACACTCTCTGTCTCTCACACACACTCTCTGTCTCTCTCACATACACTCTCTGTCGCTCACACACACTCTCTGTCTCGCTCACACACACTCTCTGTCTCGCTCACACACACTCTCTGTCTCGCTCACACACACTCTCTGTCTCTCACACACACACTCTCTGTCTCGCTCACACACACTCTCTGTCTCGCTCACACAAACTCTGTCTCGCTCACACACACTCTCTGTCTCTCTCACATACACTCTCTGTCGCTCACACACACTCTCTGTCTCGCTCACACACACTCTCTGTCTCGCTCACACACACTCTCTGTCTCGCTCACACACACTCTCTGTCTCTCACACACACACTCTCTGTCTCTCACACACACACTCTCTGTCTCACACACACTCTCTGTCTCACACACAATCTCTGTCTCACACACACTATCTGTCTCACATACACTCTCTGTCTCTCACACACACACTCTCTGTCTCACACACACTCTCTGTCTCACACACATTCTCTGTCTCACACACACGCTCTGTCTCTCACACACTCTCTGTCTCTCACACGCACTCTCTGTCTCTCTCACATACACTCTCTGTCGCTCACACACACTATCTGTCTCGCTCACACACTCTCTGTCTCGCTCACACACTCTCTGTCTCGCTCACACACTCTCTGTCTCGCTCACACACACTCTGTCTCTCTCACAAACACTCTGTCTCTCTCACACACACTCTCTGTCTCTCACACACACTCTCTGTCTCTCACACACACTCTCTGTCTCTCACACACACTCTCTGTCTCTCACACACACTCTCTGTCTCTCACACACACTCTCTGTCTCTCACACACACTCTCTGTCTCTCACACACACTCTCTGTCTCTCACACACACTCTCTGTCTCTCACACACACTCTCTGTCTCGCTCACACACACTCTCTGTCTCTCACACACACTCTCTGTCTCTCACACACACTCTCTGTCTCTCACACACACTCTGTCTCTCACACACACTCTCTGTCTCGCTCACACACACTCTCTGTCTCTCTCACACACACTCTCTGTCTCTCTCACACACACTCTCTGTCTCTCACACACTCTCTGTCTCTCTCACACACACTCACTGTCGCTCACACACACTCTCTGTCTCTCTCACACACACTCTCTGTCTCTCACACACACTCTCTGTCTCTCACACACACTCTCTGTCTCGTTCACACACACTCTCTGTCTCGCTCACACACACTCTCTGTCTCGCTCACACACACTCTCTGTCTCGCTCACACACACTCTCTGTCTCACTCACACACATTCTCTGTCTCTCACACACACTCTCTGTCTCTCACACACACTCTCTGTCTCTCTCACACACTCTCTGTCTCTCTCACACACTCTCTGTCTTGCTGACACACTCTCTGTCTCTCTCACACACACTCTCTGTCTCTCACACACTCTGTCTCTCACACACACTCTGTCTCTCACACACACTCTGTCTCTCACACACACTCTCTGTCTCTCTCACACACACTCTCTGTCGCTCACACACACTCTCTGTCGCTCACACACACTCTCTGTCTCGCTCACACACACTCTCTGTCTCGCTCACACACACTCTGTCTCGCTCACACACACTCTCTGTCTCTCTCACACACACTCTCTGTCTCTCTCACACACACTCTCTGTCTCTCACACACACTCTCTGTCTCTCACACACACTCTCTGTCTCGCTCACACACACTCTCTGTCTCTCACACACACTCTCTGTCTCTCACACACACTCTCTGTCTCTCACACACACTCTCTGTCTCTCACACACACTCTCTGTCTCTCACACACACTCTCTGTCTCTCACACACACTCTCTGTCTCTCACACACACTCTCTGTCTCTCACACACACTCTCTGTCTCGCTCACACACACTCTCTGTCTCGCTCACACACACTCTCTGTCTCTCACACACACAGTCTGTCTCTCACACAGTCTGTCTCTCACACACACTCTGTCTCGCTCACACACTTTCTGTCTCTCTCACACCCACTCTCTGTCTCTCTCACACCCACTCTCTGTCTCTCTCACACACACTCTGTGTCTCTCTCACACACTCTCTGTCTCTCTCACACACTCTCTGTCTCTCTCACACACACTCTCTGTCTCTCTCACACACACTCTCTGTCTCTCACACACACTCTCTGTCTCTCACACAAACTCTGTCTCGCTCACACACACTCTCTGTCTCTCACACACACTCTCTGTCTCGCTCACACACACTCTCTGTCTCTCACACACACTCTCTGTCTCGCTCACACACACTCTGTCTCTCACACACACACTCTGTCTCTCACACACACTCTCTGTCTCTCACACACACTCTCTGTCTCTCACACACACTCTCTGTCTCTCACACACACTCTCTGTCTCTCACACACACTCTCTGTCTCGCTCACACACACTCTCTGTCTCGCTCACACACACTCTCTGTCTCGCTCACACACACTCTCTGTCTCGCTCACACACACTCTCTGTCTCTCACACACACACTCTCTGTCTCACACACACTCTCTGTCTCACACACACTCTGTCTCACACACACTCTCTGTCTCACACACACTCTCTGTCTCACACACACTCTCTGTCTCTCACACACTCTCTGTCTCTCACACACACTCTCTGTCTCTCACACACACTCTCTGTCTCTCACACACACTCTCTGTCTCGCTCACACACACTCTCTGTCTCGCACACACACTCTCTGTCTCTCACACACACTCTCTGTCTCGCTCACACACACTCTCTGTCTCGCTCACACACACTCTCTGTCTCGCTCACACACACTCTCTGTCTCTCTCACACACACTCTCTGTCTCTCACACACTCTCTGTCTCTCTCACACACACTCTCTGTCGCTCACACACACTCTCTGTCTCTCTCACACACACTCTCTGTCTCTCACACACACTCTCTGTCTCGTTCACACACACTCTCTGTCTCTCACACACACTCTCTGTCTCTCTCACACACTCTCTGTCTCTCTCACACACACTCTCTCTCTCGCTCACACACACTCTCTGTCTCACTCACACACACTCTCTGTCTCTCACACACACTCTCTGTCTCTCACACACACTCTCTGTCTCTCACACACACTCTCTGTCTCGTTCACACACACTCTCTGTCTCGCTCACACACACTCTCTGTCTCGCTCACACACACTCTCTGTCTCTCACACACACTCTCTGTCTCTCACACACACTCTATCTCTCTCACACACACTCTCTGTCTCGCTCACACACACTCTCTGTCTCGCTCACACACACTCTCTGTCTCGCTCACACACACTCTCTGTCTCGCTCACACACACGCTCTGTCTCTCTCACACACTCTCTGTCTCGCTCACACACTCTCTGTCTCTCTCACACACACTCTCTGTCTCTCACACACACTGTCTCTCACACACACTCTGTCTCTCACACACACTCTGTCTCTCACACACACTCTGTCTCTCACACACACTCTCTGTCTCTCTCACACACACTCTCTGTCGCTCACACACACTCTCTGTCGCTCACACACACTCTCTGTCGCTCACACACACTCTCTGTCTCGCTCGCACACACTCTCTGTCTCGCTCACACACACTCTCTGTCTCGCTCACACACACTCTGTCTCGCTCACACACACTCTCTGTCTCTCTCACACACACTCTCTGTCTCTCTCACACACACTCTCTGTCTCTCACACACACAGTCTGTCTCTCACACACACTCTCTGCCTCTCACACACACTCTCTGTCTCGCTCACACACACTCTCTGTCTCTCTCACACACTCTCTGTCTCTCACACCCACTCTCTGTCTCTCTCACACCCACTCTCTGTCTCTCTCACACACACTCTCTGTCTCTCTCACACACACTCTGTCTCTCTCACACACTCTGTCTCTCTCACACACACTCTCTGTCTCTCACACACACTCTCTGTCTCTCACACAAACTCTCTGTCTCGCTCACACACACTCTCTGTCTCTCACACACACTCTCTGTCTCGCTCACACACACTCTCTGTCTCGCTCACACACACTCTCTGTCTCGCTCACACACACTCTGTCTCTCTCACACACACTCTGTCTCTCACACACACTCTCTGTCTCTCACACACACTCTCTGTCTCTCACACACACTCTCTGTCTCTCACACACACTCTCTGTCTCTCACACACACTCTCTGTCTCTCACACACACTCTCTGTCTCTCACACACACTCTCTGTCTCTCACACACACTCTCTGTCTCGCTCACACACACTCTCTGTCTCGCTCACACACACTCTCTGTCTCGCTCACACACACTCTCTGTCTCGCTCACACACACTCTCTGTCTCGCTCACACACACTCTCTGTCTCTCACACACACACTCTCTGTCTCACACACACTCTCTGTCTCACACACACTCTGTCTCACACACACTCTCTGTCTCACACACACTCTCTGTCTCACACACACTCTCTGTCTCTCACACACACTCTCTGTCTCTCACACACACTCTCTGTCTCTCTCACATACACTCTCTGTCGCTCACACACACTCTCTGTCTCGCTCACACACTCTCTGTCTCGCTCACACACTCTCTGTCTCGCTCACACACACTCTGTCTCTCTCACACACACTCTGTCTCTCTCACACACACTCTCTGTCTCTCACACACACTCTCTGTCTCTCACACACACTCTCTGTCTCTCACACACACTCTCTGTCTCTCACACACACTCTCTGTCTCGCTCACACACACTCTCTGTCTCGCACACACACTCTCTGTCTCTCACACACACTCTCTGTCTCGCTCACACACACTCTCTGTCTCGCTCACACACACTCTCTGTCTCTCTCACACACACTCTCTGTCTCTCACACACTCTCTGTCTCTCACACACACTCTCTGTCGCTCACACACACTCTCTGTCTCGCTCACACACACTCTCTCTCTCGCTCACACACACTCTCTGTCTCGCTCACACACACTCTCTGTCTCGCTCACACACACTCTCTGTCTCACTCACACACACTCTCTGTCTCTCACACACACTCTCTGTCTCTCACACACACTCTGTCTCTCGCTCACACACACTCTCTGTCTCGCTCACACACACTCTCTGTCTCGCTCACACACACTCTCTGTCTCACTCACACACACTCTCTGTCTCTCACACACACTCTCTGTCTCTCACACACACTCTCTGTCTCTCACACACACTCTCTGTCTCGCTCACACACACTCTCTGTCTCGCTCACACACACTCTCTGTCTCGCTCACACACACTCTCTGTCTCTCACACACACTCTCTGTCTCGTTCACACACACTCTCTGTCTCGCTCACACACACTCTCTGTCTCGCTCACACACACTCTCTGTCTCTCACACACACTCTCTGTCTCTCACACACACTCTATCTCTCTCACACACACTCTCTGTCTCGCTCACACACACTCTCTGTCTCGCTCACACACACTCTCTGTCTCGCTCACACACACTCTCTGTCTCGCTCACACACACTCTCTGTCTCGCTCACACACACTCTCTGTCTCGCTCACACACACTCTCTGTCTCTCTCACACACTCTCTGTCTCGCTCACACACTCTCTGTCTCTCTCACACACACTCTCTGTCTCTCACACACACTGTCTCTCACACACACTCTGTCTCTCACACACACTCTGTCTCTCACACACACTCTGTCTCTCACACACACTCTCTGTCTCTCTCACACACACTCTCTGTCGCTCACACACACTCTCTGTCGCTCACACACACTCTCTGTCGCTCACACACACTCTCTGTCTCGCTCGCACACACTCTCTGTCTCGCTCACACACACTCTGTCTCGCTCACACACACTCTCTGTCTCTCTCACACACACTCTCTGTCTCTCTCACACACACTCTCTGTCTCTCACACACACAGTCTGTCTCTCACACACACTCTCTGCCTCTCACACACACTCTCTGTCTCGCTCACACACACTCTCTGTCTCTCTCACACACTCTCTGTCTCTCACACCCACTCTCTGTCTCTCTCACACCCACTCTCTGTCTCTCTCACACACACTCTCTGTCTCTCTCACACACACTCTGTCTCTCTCACACACTCTGTCTCTCTCACACACTCTCTGTCTCTCTCACACCCACTCTCTGTCTCTCTCACACACTCTGTCTCTCTCACACACACTCTGTCTCTCTCACACTCTCTGTCTCTCACACCCACTCTCTGTCTCTCTCACACCCACTCTCTGTCTCTCTCACACACACTCTCTGTCTCTCTCACACACACTCTGTCTCTCACACACTCTCTGTCTCTCTCACACCCACTCTCTGTCTCTCTCACACACTCTGTCTCTCTCACACACACTCTGTCTCTCTCACACTCTCTGTCTCTCACACCCACTCTCTGTCTCTCTCACACCCACTCTCTGTCTCTCTCACACACACTCTCTGTCTCTCTCACACACACTCTGTCTCTCACACACACTCTCTGTCTCTCACACACACTCTCTGTCTCTCACACAAACTCTCTGTCTCGCTCACACACACTCTCTGTCTCTCACACACACTCTCTGTCTCGCTCACACACACTCTCTGTCTCGCTCACACACACTCTCTGTCTCGCTCACACACACTCTGTCTCTCTCACACACACTCTGTCTCTCACACACACTCTCTGTCTCTCACACACACTCTCTGTCTCTCACACACACTCTCTGTCTCTCACACACACTCTCTGTCTCTCACACACACTCTCTGTCTCGCTCACACACACTCTCTGTCTCTCACACACACTCTCTGTCTCTCACACACACTCTCTGTCTCTCACACACACTCTCTGTCTCGCTCACACACACTCTCTGTCTCTCACACACACTCTCTGTCTCTCACACACACTCTCTGTCTCTCACACACACTCTCTGTCTCTCACACACACTCTCTGTCTCGCTCACACACACTCTCTGTCTCGCTCACACACACTCTCTGTCTCGCTCACACACACTCTCTGTCTCGCTCACACACACTCTCTGTCTCGCTCACACACACTCTCTGTCTCGCTCACACACACTCTCTGTCTCGCTCACACACACTCTCTGTCTCGCTCACACACACTCTCTGTCTCGCTCACACACACTCTCTGTCTCGCTCACACACACTCTCTGTCTCGCTCACACACACTCTCTGTCTCGCTCACACACACTCTCTGTCTCGCTCACACACACTCTCTGTCTCGCTCACACACACTCTCTGTCTCGCTCACACACACTGTCTCGCTCACACACACTCTCTGTCTCGCTCACACACACTCTCTGTCTCGCTCACACACACTGTCTCGCTCACACACACTCTGTCTCGCTCACACACACTCTGTCACGCTCACACACACTCTGTCTCGCTCACACACACTCTGTCTCGCTCACACACACTCTGTCTCGCTCACACACACTCTGTCTCGCTCACACACACTCTGTCTCGCTCACACACACTCTGTCTCGCTCACACACACTCTGTCTCGCTCACACACACTCTGTCTCGCTCACACACACTCTGTCTCACTCACACACACTCTGTCTCTCTCACACACACTCTCTGTCGCTCACACACACTCTCTGTCTCGCTCACACACTCTGTCTCTCTCACACACACTCTCTGTCTCTCACACACACTCTCTGTCTCTCACACACACTCTCTGTCTCTCACACACACTCTCTGTCTCTCACACACACTCTCTGTCTCGCTCACGCACACTCTGTCTCTCTCACACTCACTCTCCGTCTCTCACGCACACTCTCCGTCTCGCTCACACAAACTCTCTGTCTCGCTCACACAAACTCTCTGTCTCGCTCACACACTCTCTGTCTCTCACACACACTCTCTGTCTCTCACACACACTCTCTGTCTCTCACACACACTCTCTGTCTCTCACACACACTCTCTGTCTCTCACACACACTCTCTGTCTCTCACACACACTCTCTGTCTCTCACACACACTCTCTGTCTCTCACACACACTCTCTGTCTCTCACACACACTCTCTGTCTCTCACACACACTCTGTCTCTCACACACACTCTCTGTCTCGCTCACACAAACTCTCTGTCTCGCTCACACACTCTCTATCTCTCACACACACTCTCTGTCTCTCACACACACTCTCTGTCTCTCACACACACTCTCTGTCTCTCACACACACTCTCTGTCTCTCACACACACTCTCTGTCTCTCACACACACTCTCTGTCTCGCTCACACAAACTCTCTGTCTCGCTCCCACACACTCTGTCTCGCTCACACACACTCTCTGTCTCGCTCACACACACTCTCTGTCTCGCTCACACACACTCTCTGTCTCGCTCACACACACTCTCTGTCTCGCTCACACACACTCTCTGTCTCGCTCACACACACTCTCTGTCTCTCACACACTCTCTGTCTCTCACACACACTCTCTGTCCCTCTCACACACACTCTCTGTCTCTCACACACACACTCTGTCTCTCACACACACACTCTGTCTCTCACACACACTCTCTGTCTCGCTCGCACACTCTCTCTGTCTCGCTCACACACACTCTCTGTCTCTCACACACACTCTCTGTCTCTCACACACACTCTGTCTCTCACACACACTCTGTCTCTGTCTCTCACACACACTCTCTGTCTCTCACACACACTCTCTGTCTCGCTCACACACTCTCCGTCTCTCACAGACACTCTCTGTCTCTCTCACACACTCTGTCTCGCTCACACACACTCTCTGTCTCGCTCACACACACTCTCTGTCTCGCTCACACACTCTCTGTCTCGCTCACACACACTCTCTGTCTCTCTCACACACACTCTCTGTCTCGCTCACACACACTCTCTGTCTCGCTCACACACACTCTCTGTCGGTCACACACACTCTCTGTCTCTCTCACACACTCTCTGTCTCGCTCACACACACTCCGTCTCGCTCACACACACTCTGTCTCGTTCACGCACACTCTGTCTCGTTCACACACACTCTGTCTCTCACACACACACTCTGTCTCGCTCACACACTTTCTGTCTCTCTCACACACTCTCTGTCTCTCTCACACACTCTCTGTCTCTCTCACACACTCTCTGTCTCTCTCACACACTCTCTGTCTCTCTCACACACTCTCTGTCTCGCTCACACACACTCTCTGTCTCGCTCACACACGCTCTCTGTCTCGCTCACACACACTCTCTGTCTCTTTCACACACACTCTCTATCTCACTCACGCACACTCTGTGTTGTATCTATCCTGTGAGTGTTTGATTGGGACAGTGTAGAGGGAGGTTTATTCTGTATCTAACCCCGTGCTGTACCTGTCCTGGGAGTGTTTGATGGGGACAGTGCGGAGGGAGCTTTACTCTGTATGTAACCCTGTGCTGTATCTCTCCTGGAAGTGTTTTATGGAGACAGTGTAGAGGGAGCTTTACTCTGTATGTAACCCTGTGCTGTATCTCTCCTGGAAGTGTTTGATGGGGACAGTGTAGAGGGAGCTTTACTCTGTATCGAACCTCGTGCTGTATTTGTCCTGCGAGTGTTTGATGGAGACAGTGTCAAGGGAGCTATACTCTGTACCTAACCCCGTGCTGTACCTGTCCTGGGAGTTTTTGATGGGGTCAGGACTTGGGGGACATTGGATTTTAGACAATGTTTCGGGTTTTAGACTTTTCGGAGTGAAATTCAGGAACACTTTGCCACACCAGGTGTGATATTAGTTTGGAACGACCTTCTATAATTCACAGTTGATGCTCAGTCACTTATTAATGTTCAAACCTGAAGTTGATAGATGGTATTTTACACACAGGAGAAGCAATTTAAAATCAATGGGTCAATGTTAAAATGATTGCAGGAACAGAGAGACCTGGGGTTTCAGTTCATTTTTACATCTTAAAGATTCAACCTGGGGCTCAGAATCTGTCAGTTGAATCTACTTTTCCTGTCCCGAAAACGTGTCAACAATTGTGTTGGGGAATGTGACAAAAGGTGACATTCCTGCATCCTGCACAGTGGGGTTGGGAGGTTGTTTGAAAGGAGATTCAGAAAGTGTCAATTAGATTGTGTCTCTTTGCAGAAGTTGAGTATTTCACAGGAGATGCCTTGAGATAAAGGAAAGTTTTACCAATGTCTGCGTAACTTTCAAAGTCTCCAGACGCATGAAGGGGGCAGAGATTTTGTAATATTCAGAGCAGGAGATGGGGGACAATCACAGAATTGAAGATGTGAGGCCATCTCTTGTTTCTGAATGTCAATCTGTAGCTTTTAAACTTTAGTCCGAGGCTAATCATTCCAAGTTTGCAATCCCACACTTTGCTGTTGTTAATTTTGAGTTGTAGATTTTCTGAAATTGATTCTGTAATAAAAATCCCTGCAGGATGCAATGATTCCCATTCTGTCTGCTGCTGCAAAGCCCCAGTTTGTGTCTCAGTTTCACTATTTATCAACCATTTAAGATCCAAGAGCCAGGGAATTCCTACACTGCAGAATGAGGCCATTCAGCCCAACATGCCTGCTCCGACAATAATCCCACCCAGGCCCGAATCCCCCTGACACTAAGGGGCAATTTAGCAAACGTGCAAACTCCACACAGACAGTCACTCGAGGCGGGGAATCGAACCCAGATCCCTGGCGCTGTGAGTCAGCAGTGCTAACCACTGTGCCACCGTGTCGCCCGGTGATGAGACAGAACGTTTGCCAAAGTGCACAGAAATAGGCAGCATTGTCAGCATTTTAGCTGGAAGCTTCAAATGACAAAGGGATCTTAATAGTAGAGTCACAGAATCCCTGCAGTGCAGAAGGAGGCCATTCAGCCCATCGAGTCTGTACTGACTCTCTGACACATGTGTGTGAGAGAGTGTGTGTGCGAGAGTGTGTGTGCGAGAGAGTGTGTGTGCGAGAGAGTGTGTGTGCGAGAGAGTGTGTGTGCGAGAGAGCGTGTGTGCGAGAGAGCGTGTGTGCGAGAGAGCGTGTGTGCGAGAGAGAGAGTGTGCGAGAGAGAGAGTGTGCGAGAGAGAGAGTGTGCGAGAGAGAGTGTGCGAGAGAGAGAGTGTGCGAGAGAGAGAGTGTGCGAGAGAGAGAGTGTGCAAGAGAGTGTGCGAGAGAGAGAGTGTGCGAGAGAGAGAGTGTGCGAGAGAGAGAGTGTGCGAGAGAGAGAGTGTGCGTGCGAGAGAGTGTGCGTGCGAGAGAGTGTGCGTGCGAGAGAGTGTGCGTGCGAGAGAGTGTGCGTGCGAGAGAGTGTGCGTGCGAGAGAGTGTGCGTGCGAGAGAGTGTGCGTGCGAGAGAGTGTGCGTGCGAGAGAGTGTGCGTGCGAGAGAGTGTGCGTGCGAGAGAGTGTGCGTGCGAGAGAGTGTGCGTGCGAGAGAGTGTGCGTGCGAGAGAGTGTGCGTGCGAGAGAGTGTGCGTGCGAGAGAGTGTGCGTGCGAGAGAGAGAGCGTGTGCGAGAGAGTGTGTGTGTGCGAGAGAGTGTGTGTGTGCGAGAGAGTGAGTGTGTGTGTGAGAGAGTGTGCGAGAGAGAGAGGGGGACACACTCTCTCTCACACACACTCTCTCTCTGGGGACAGTGGAGAGGGAGCTTTACTCTGTATTGAACTCTGTGCTGTGTCTGTCCTGGGAGTGTTTGATGGGAACAGTGTAGAGAGAGCTTTACTCTGTATCGAACTCTGTGCTGTACCTGTACCTTTCCTGGGAGTGTTTGATGGGAACAGTGTCGAGGGAGCTTTACTTTGCATCTAATCCCGTGATTCAGTTACTGATAGACTGTAGAGGAAGATCAGGTCACACACACACTCTCCTTACACACTCTCAGACACACACACACACACACACGTGCTCTCTCTGTCTCTCACACACACATACACTATCTCTTACGCACTCTCTCACTCACACACATGCTCTTTCTCTCTGTCACACACACGCTTTCTCTCTCTCACACGCTTTCTCTCTCACACACTTTCTCTCTCACACATTCTCTCACACACACTTTCACGCTCACACACTCTCACCCATGCATTCTCTCTCACTGACACACTCTCACACACATGCACTCAGTCTCGCACATACATACACTCTCTCTGTCAAACATACGCTCTCTCTCAAACATATACTCTCTCTCTCACACACGCACTCTCTCTCACACACGCACTCTCTCTCACACACGCACTCTCTCTCACACACGCACTCTCTCTCACACACGCACTCTCTCTCACACACGCACTCTCTCTCACACACGCACTCTCTCTCACACACGCACTCTCTCTCACGCACGCACTCTCTCTCACGCACACACTCTCTCTCACGCACACTCTCTCTCACGCACACACTCTCTCTCTCACACACTCTCTCTCTCACACACACACTCTCTCTCTCACGCACTCTCTCTCTCGCACACACTCTCTCTCTCGCACACACTCTCTCTCTCGCACACACTCTCTCTCTCGCACACACTCTCTCTCTCGCACACACTCTCTCTCTCGCACACACTCTCTCTCTCGCACACACTCTCTCTCTCGCACACACTCTCTCTCTCGCACACACTCTCTCTCTCGCACACACTCTCTCTCGCACACACTCTCTCTCTCGCACACACTCTCTCTCTCGCACACACTCTCTCTCTCGCACACACTCTCTCTCTCGCACACTCTCTCTCGCACACACACTCTCTCTCGCACACACACTCTCTCTCACACACTTTCTCTCTCACACATTCTCTCACACACACTTTCACGCTCACACACTCTCAACCATGCATTCTCTCTCACTGACACACTCTCACACACATGCACTCAGTCTCTCACACACACACACAGATACACTCACTCTCTCACACACATACACTCTCTCTGTCAAACATACGCTCTCTCTCAAACATATACTCTCTCTCTCACACACGCACTCTCTCTCACGCACACACTCTCTCTCACGCACACTGTCTCTCACGCAAATACTCTCTCTCACACACACTCTCTCTCACACACACACTCTCTCTCTCGCACACACTCTCTCTCTTGCACACACTCTCTCTCTCGCACACACTCTCTCTCTCGCACACACTCTCTCGCACACACTCTCTCTCTCTCGCACACACTCTCTCTCTCGCACACACTCTCTCTCGCACACACTCTCTCTCGCACACACTCTCTCTCGCACACACTCTCTCTCGCACACACTCTCTTTCTCACAGACACACTCTTTCTCACACACACTCTCTCTCTCGCACACACTCTCTCTCGCACACACTCTCTCTCGCACACACTCTCTCTCGCACACACTCTCTCTCGCACACACTCTCTCTCGCACACACTCTCTCTCGCACACACTCTCTCTCGCACACACTCTCTCTCGCACACACTCTCTCTCGCACACACTCTCTCTCGCACACACTCTCTCTCGCACACCGCTCTCTCTCGCACACACTCTCTCTCGCACACACTCTCTCACACACACTTTGTCACACACTCTCTCTCGCACACACACTCTCTCACACACACACTCTCTCTCTCACACACTCGTTCTCTCACACACACACACACACACACACACACACACACACACACACACACACACACACACACACACACACACACACAATGATGGGCAAAATGTAGAGGAAGATTTGAGCTGTATCTAACCCCGTGCTGTACCTGTCCTGGGTCTGTTTGATGTGCACAATGTGGGGGCAGCTTTTCCTTTAATCTAGCACCATGCTGTATCTGTCATTGGATTATTTGATGGGGACAGTGTATAGGGAGCTTCAGTCTGTATCTCACCCCGTGCTGTACCTGTCCTGGGAGTGTTTGATGGGGACAGTGTCGAGGGAGCTTCAGTCTGTATCTAAACCCGTGCTGTACATGTCCTGGGAGTGTTTGATGTTGATAGTGTAGAGGGAGCTTCACTCTGCATCTAACCCTGTGCTGTTCATGTCCTGGGAGTGTTTGATGGGGACAGTGTATAGGGAGCTTCAGTCTGTATCTCACCCAGTGCTGTACCTGTCCTGGGAGTGTTTGATGGGGACAGTGTCGAGGGAGCTTCACTCTGGATCTAAACCCGTGCTGTACATGTCCTGGGAGTGTTTGATGAGGACAGTGTAGAGGGAGCTTTATCTGTATCTAACCCTGTGCTGTACATGTCCTGGGAGTGTTTGATGGGGGACAGTGTAGAGGGAGCTTTATCTGTATCTAACCCTGTGCTGTATATGTCCTGGGAGTGTTTGATGAGGACAGTGAAGTGGGAGCTTTACTCTATATCTAACCCATGCTGTACCTGTCCTGGGAGTGTTTCATGGGGACAGTATCGAGGGAGCTTCACTCTGTATCTGAACCCGTGTGTACCTGTCCTGGGCGAGTTTGTTGGGGACAGTGCAGAGGGAGCTTTACTCTGTATCTAACCCCGTGCTGTATCTGTCCTTGGTTTGTTTGATGGGGACAGTGTAGAGGGAGCTTTACTCTATATCTAACTCCGTGCTGTACCTGTCCTGGGAGTGTTTCATGGGGACAGTGTAGAGGGAGCTTTATTCTGTATCTAACCCCGTGCTGTACCTGTCCTGGGAGTGTTTGATGGGGACAGTGCAGAGGGAGCTTTACTCTGTATCGAACTCTGTGCTGTGTCTGTCCTGGGAGTGTTTGATGGGAACAGTGTTTGAATGTACAAACCTGTACAGCACAATCCCATCCTGTTTCAGTCCCAGTCTGCCTCTGTATCTGTATCTCCCTCTGAAATTAGCTTGCCCTTTTCCTGAATAAGACTGACTGCACTCTCTCTCTCTCTCTCTCACACACACACACTCTCTCTCTCTCTCTCTCTCTCACACACACACACACTCTCTCTCACACACACTCACTCTCTCTCACTCACACACACACTCTCACACACACTCTCTCTCTCTCACACACACACACAGACACTCTCTCTCTCACACACACACTCTCTCTCTCACACACACTCTCACACACACTCACACACACACTCTCTCTCTCACACACACTCTCACACACACACTCACTCTCTCACTCTCTCACACACACACACACTCTCACACACACTCTCTCAGACACAGACACTCCCTCTCTCTCTCACACACGCACCCTCTCTCTCACACACACACTATCTCTCTTTCACACACACGGTCTCTCTCTCTCTCACACACACACTCCCTCACACACACTCTCTCTCTCACACACACTCTCTCTCTCACACACACTCTCTCTCTCACACACACTCTCTCTCTCGCACACACTCTCTCTCTCGCACACACTCTCTCTCTCGCACACACTCTCTCTCTCGCACACACTCTCTCTCTCGCACACACTCTCTCTCTCGCACACACTCTCTCTTTCGCACACACTCTCTCTCTCGCACACACTCTCTCTCTCGCACACACTCTCTCTCTCGCACACACTCTCTCTCTCGCACACACTCTCTCTCTCGCACACACTCTCTCTCTCGCACACACTCTCTCTCTCGCACACACTCTCTCTCTCGCACACACTCTCTCTCTCGCACACACACTCTCTCTCGCACACACTCTCTCTCTCGCACACACTCTCTCTCTCGCACACACTCTCTCTCTCGCACACACTCTCTCTCTCGCACACACTCTCTCTCTCGCACACACTCTCTCTCTCGCACACACTCTCTCTCTCGCACACACTCTCTC
>NW_027590811.1:60000-65000 GCF_964213995.1 Mustelus asterias
TGGGAGTGTTTGATGGGGATAGTGTAGAGGGAGCTTTATCAGTATCTAACCCTGTGCTGTACATGTCCTGGGAGTGTTTGATGAGGACAATGTAGAGGGAGCTTTATCTGTATCTAACCCTGTGCTGTATATGTCCTGGGAGTGTTTGATGAGGACAGTGTAGAGGGAGCTTTACTCTGTATCTCACCCCGTGCTGTACCTGTCCTGGGAGTGTTTCATGAGGACAGTGTAGAGGGAGCTTTACTCTGTATCTATCCCCGTGCTGTATCTCTCCTGGAAGTGTTTTATGGGGACAGTGTAGAGCGAGCTTTGCTCTGTATCTTACCCTGTGCTGTACCTGTCCTGCGAGTGTTTGATGGAGACAGTGTAGAGGGAGCTTTACTCTGTATCTAACCCCGTGCTGTCCCTGTCCTGCGAGTGTTTGATGGAGACAGTGTAGAGGGAGCTTTACTCTGTATCGAACCCCATGCTGTACCTGTCCTGGGAGTGTTTAATGGGGACAGTGTAGAGGGAGCTTTACTCTGTATCGAACCTTGTGCTGTCCCTGTCCTGTGAGTGTTTGATGGAGACAGTGGAGAGGGAGCTTTACTCTGTATTGAATGCCGTGCTGTATTTGTCCTGCGAGTGTTTGATGGAGACAGTGTCGAGGGAGCTTCACTCTGTATCTAAACCCGTGCTGTACATGTCCTGGGAGTGTTTGATGGAGACAGTGTAGGGGGACCTTTACTCTGTACTGAACACCGTGCTGTATTTGTCCTGGGAGTGTTTAATGGGGACAGTGTCGAGGGAGCTTCACTCTGTATCGAACCTTGTGCTGTCCCTGTCCTGCGAGTGTTTGATGGAGACAGTGTAGGGGGACCTTTACTCTGTACTGAACCCCGTGCTGTATTTGTCCTGGGAGTGTTTAATGGGGACAGTGTCGAGGGAGCTATACTCTGTACCTAACCCTGTGCTGTACCTGTCCTGGGAGTGTTTGATGGGGACAGGACTTGGGGGACATTGGATTTTAGACAATGTTTCGGGTTTTAGACGTTTCGGAGTGAAATTCAGGAACACTTTGCCACACCAGGTGTGATATTAGTTTGGAACTACCTTCTATAATTCACAGTTGATGCTCAGTCGCTTATTAATGTTCAAACCTGAAGTTGATAGATGGTATTTTACACACAGGAGAAGCAATTTAAAATCAATGGGTCAATGTTAAAATAGTTGCAGGAACAGAGAGACCTGGGGTTTCAGTTCATTTTTACATCTTAAAGATTCAACCTGGGGCTCAGAATCTGTCAGTTGAATCTACTTTTCCTGTCCCGAAAAGGTGTCAACAATTGTGTTGGGGAATGTGACAAAAGGTGACATTCCTGCATCCTGCACAGTGGGGTTGGGAGGTTGTTTGAAAGGAGATTCAGAAAGTGTCAATTAGATTATGTCTCTTTGCAGAAGTTGAGTATTTCACAGGAGATGCCTTGAGATAAAGGAAAGTTTTACCAATGTCTGCGTAACTTTCAAAGTCTCCAGACGCATGAAGGGGGCAGGGATTTTGTAATATTCAGAGCAGGAGATGGGGGACAATCACAGAATTGAAGATGTGAGGCCATCTCTTGTTTTTGAATGTCAATCTGTAGCTTTTAAACTTTAGTCTTAGGCTAATCATTCCAAGTTTGCAATCCCACACTTTGCTCTTGTGAATTTTGAGTTGTAAATTTTCTGAAATTGATTCTGTAATAAAAATCCCTGCAGGATGCAATGATTCCCATTCTGTCTGCTGCTGCAAAGCCCCAGTTTGTGTCTCAGTTTCACTATTTATCAACCACTTAAGATCCAAGAGCCAGAGAATTCCTACACTGCAGAATGAGGCCATTCAGCCCAACAAGCCTGCCCCGACAATAATCCCACCCAGGCCCGAATCCCCCTGACACTAAGGGGCAATTTAGCAAACGTGCAAACTCCACACAGACAGTCACTCGAGGCGGGGAATCGAACCCAGATCCCTGGCGCTGTGAGTCAGCAGTGCTAACCACTGTGCCACCGTGTCGCCCGGTGATGAGACAGAACGTTTGCTAAAGTGCACAGAAATAGGCAGCATTGTCAGCATTTTAGCTGGAAGCTTCAAATGACAAAGGGATCTTAATAGTAGAGTCACAGAATCCCTGCAGTGCAGAAGGAGACCATTCAGCCCATCGAGTCTGTACTGACTCTCTGACACAGTATCTTACCAAGGCCCTTGACCCAGCCCTATCCCCGTAACCCCACACATTTACCTTAATCCACCGAACCAACACAGCTTTGGACAGGAATCGGCAATTTCCTGTGTCCCATCCACAAATTTGGAAAATACTGGGATGGATTGAGAAATGGTTTCCGGGCAGAAAACAGAGCTCAGATACAAATGGGCCCTTTGGCCCAACTTTTCCCTGCCACCCAGTTTTTACCATTAAGCTCGTATCAAATGCCTTGCGTTTGGCCCAAATCCCTCCATACCAATCTTACCAGAATAACTGTCTAAATGCTTTTTAAAATATAAAATTGTGTCCGCTTCTACTACGACCTCTGGCAGCTTGTTCCAATCCCTCACCACCCTCTGTGTGAAAAGAATTGCCCTCTGGACCCTCTCCCCTCTCACCTTAAACCTATGTCTTCTAGTTTTAGACTCCCCTCCCTTTTGGAAAAGATGTTGACGAGCTTATCAAAGAACAAAGAGAATTACAGCACAGGAACAGGCCCTTCGGCCCTCCAAGCCTGCACCAACCATGCTGCCCGACTGAACTAAAACCCCCTACCCTTCCGGGGACCATATCCCTCTATTCCCATCCTATTCATGTATTTGTCCAGACGTTCCGTAAAACCCACTATCGTATCTGCTTCCACGACCTCCCCCGGCAGTGAGTTCCAGGCACCCACCACCCTCTGTGTAAAAATACTTGCCTTGTACATCTCCTTTAAACCTTGCCCCTCACACCTTAAACCTATGCCCCCTAGATTTTGAATCTTCCACCCTGGTAAAAAGCTTCTGACTATCCACTCTGTCCATGCCCCTCATAATCTTGTAGAATTCTATCAGGTCGCCCCTCAACCTCCGTCGCTCCAGTGAGAACAAACCAAGTTTCTCCAATCTCTCCTCAGAGCTAATGCCCTCCATCCTAGGAAACATCCTGGTAAATCTTTTCTGAACCCTCTCCAAAGCCTCCACATCTTTCTGGTAGTGTGTCGATCAGAATTGAACACTATATTCCAAGTGCGGCCTAACTAAGGTTCGATAAAGCTGCTGTATCCATGCCCTCATTATTTTAGAGACCTCTATAAGAACACCACTAAGCCAACTCAAGGGAAAAAAGTCCCAGAGTATCCAGCCTCTCATTATAACTCAAACCATCAGGACCCCATAGCATCCCAGTCATTCTTTTCTGCACACTTTCTTGCTTAATAATCTCCTTTCTATAAGGGTGACCAGAACAATACACAGCATTCCAAGTGTGGTCTTACCAATGTCTTGTACAACTCCAACAAGACGTCCCAACTCCTGTGTTCAATGTTTTGACCAATGAAACCAAGCATGTGGAATGCCTTCTTCACCACTCTATCCACCTGTGACTCCACTTTCAAGGAGCTATCAATCTGTACCCCGAGATCCCTTTGTTCTGTAACTCTCACCAACACCCTACCATTAACTGAGTAAGTCCTGTGTTTGTTCAATCTACCAAAATGCATCACCTTGCATTTATCTAAATTAAACTCCATCTGCCATTCAACAGCCCACTGGCCCAATTGATCAAGACCCCATTGCAACCCTAGATAACCTTCTTCACTGTCCACTATGCCACAAATCTTGGTGTCAACTGCAAACTTACAAACCATGCCTCCTAAATTCTCATCCAAATCATTAATATAAATGACCAATAACAGTGGACCCAGCACCGATCCCTGAGGCACCCCGTTGGTCACAGGCCTCCAGTTTGACCAAAAAAACAACCCTCTACAACCACCCTCTGTCTTCTGTCATCAAGCCTATTTTATATCCATTTGGCTACCTCACCCTGGATCCCGTCAGATTTAACCAAATCCTGTCTGCTTTTGTTTTTAAATTTGTACATTTTTAAACACAGAAACAGTTCTGTATCGAACTCTGTGCTGTACCTGTACCTTTCCTGGGAGTGTTTGATGGGAACAGTGTCGAGGGAGCTTTACTTTGCATCTAATCCCGTGATTCAGTTACTGATAGACTGTAGAGGAAGATCAGGTCACACACACGCTCTCCTTACACACTCTCAGACACACACACACACACACACACACACACATGCTCTCTCTGTCTCTCACACACACATACACTATCTCTTACGCACTCTCTCACTCACACACATGCTCTTTCTCTCTCTCACACACACTTTCTCTCTCACACATTCTCTCACACACACTTTCACGCTCACACACTCTCACCCATGCATTCTCTCCAACTGACACAATCTCACACACATGCACTCAGTCTCTCACACACACACACAGATACACTCACTCTCTCACACACATAAACTCACTCTCTCACACACATACACTCACTCTCTCACACACATACACTCTCTCTCAAACAGAGACTCTCTCTCACACACACACTCTCTCACACACACACACTCTCACACACACTCTCTCTCTCTCACACAGACTCTCTCTCTCACACACACTCTCTCTCACACACACACTCTCTCTCACACATATACACTCTCTCTCAAACATATACTTGTGCTGGGCGAGTTTGATGGGGACAGTGTAGAGGGAGATTTACTCTGTATCTAACCCCATGCTGTACCTGTCCTGGGACTGTTTGATGGGGACAGTGTCGAGGGAGCTTTACTCTGTATCGAACCACTTGCTGTATCTGTCCTGGGAGTGTTTGATGGGGGACAGTGTCGAGGGAGATTTACTCTGTATCTCACCCCGTGCTGTATCTGTTCCGGGAGTGTTTGATGGGGACAGTGTGGAGGGAGATTTACTCTGTATCTAACCCC